>NW_018165334.1:138499-138876 GCF_001263595.1 Phalaenopsis equestris
AATTGATGTGGCCCCAATTGATGTTGCAAAATCTTGATAAAATTCTTATACATCAAAATCAACCATCAATTGACCTTGGTGAAGCCTCAAATCCATTTCATTTTGGCCTAAATCCAAAATTCCTAAATTTTCCTCAAACCCATGCACTAAATGTGACCTAACCACCTTAAAGCCACCAAACTAACGCCACCACAACCATTAGTTGGACTTAGTGACCAGTCCAAACACCATGAAATCACCTAAATCAAGCCATGGACCAAAGGTCCCCCAAATTAAGGGATCTTATTTCTAAAAATGCACATGCTTAAGATATCTTTGCCAAATCCGTCTCCATTTGCATTAAATTGTTGTGATGGATTCCTCTGGGTTCCCTGAGC
>NW_018165334.1:138947-139993 GCF_001263595.1 Phalaenopsis equestris
ACCCAAATCAAACCTAGAGGCCAGCTCATCCAAATCAAACTATGGAGCTCCTCTGCCCTCCACCTAAGCACCACAATGCACCCAAACTTATGCCCTGAGAGCCACCCCATGGCCATTTTTATAAAAACTCACCTCCCACGGCCATGGGAGATGTGCTGAAATTTTCTCAGAGAGGCCTCTCCAAACTTCACAAAGAGATTCCCTAAGATCCACTCAGTGCATCACAACCACTTTTCCTCACCCATTCCCTTTGCCGGAGCTCAATTTTGAGCTCGAAACCCTGTCGGAAACCAGGACAGAACCAAATACACCTCCACAATCCACCAAACTCAAATTAACTTCACCCACA
The DNA here is from genome assembly GCF_001263595.1 of Phalaenopsis equestris. Taxonomy (NCBI): domain Eukaryota; kingdom Viridiplantae; phylum Streptophyta; class Magnoliopsida; order Asparagales; family Orchidaceae; genus Phalaenopsis; species Phalaenopsis equestris. The sequence goes on from NW_018165334.1 coordinate 139,297, forward strand.
CCTTCCCAGCAGTGAAAGAGACTAAATCCTCATCAAATCCCCCTTCCACAGAGCCTCTACCATAGCATAGCTCTAGACGCTGAAATCGAGCTTGGTTGAATTCATACCTAGGCTTTACACCAAGACCAGGGACTCAATCCCTAGCCTTCTTGGACCCTAACAAACGTGCCGAGCACCTCTGATCAAAGCCTCCCTTCTCAGAGCAAAGGTATAAAACTCCTACTCCTCCCGAGCTTATTTTGATTCTCCATTTATTTAAGCTTGATTTCATGGTACCTTGGCCGCATGGATGTGTTCGTCTTAGTTAGACGAGTCCATAGGATCAAGCCCGAAGTAGTTTGGTTGAGTTTAGGCCGAGATCTTAAGGTTTTAGTGTGGACGGGCATGGGATCATTCTATCGGGGACGATGACGAGGAGCCGTTCGATCAAGCGTGTATCAAATAGACGGGGAAGATCGCTCTATTTTCTCAGAGAGGCCTCTCCAAACTTCACAAAGAGATTCCCTAAGATCCACTCAGTGCATCACAACCACTTTTCCTCACCCATTCCCTTTGCCGGAGCTCAATTTTGAGCTCGAAACCCTGTCGGAAATAAGGACAGAACCCAATACACCTCCACAGTCCACCAAACTCAAATTAACTTCACCCACACCTTCACAGCAGTGAAAGAAACTAAATCCCCATCAAATCCCCCTTC
>NW_018165334.1:140784-141874 GCF_001263595.1 Phalaenopsis equestris
GACTAGAGAAACCTTTAAAAATAATTTCATGGGTCAAGTCATTTAAAACATCCTTAAATTTTCCAAATACTAAATCACTAAAATAATTAATTTTGAAAAATATAAAAATTTAAATGACTTGATTTTTGATCTCGACTATGATTTATGAACCATAGAACTCATCATAAAAGTTTCAAAATATTTTGAGCTCATGTGATAACTTAAATTAATTTTTTAAAGATAAATACAGCTCTTAACATTTAAATATTTTTTTAAAAATCAAAATATAACTCAAAAATTATGAAACTTAGTTTTTTGAATTTTTTGTGATCAGTGGTATTTTCTAAAAATAAAATAATATTTAAAATAAAAATTTAATTTTTTGGCCCATTCTAAATATTTAAATAATTAAAAATTCATAAAAATCATAAAAATAATAAAACTCATGAAAATGTTCTAAGTTGTTTCCTAATTACTTAGGAACAATTAGAATATTTTTCCTGGTTTTCTAAATAAATATATTGAATTTCAAAGTTTAAAAATAAATCTTTTTTTAAAAAAAGGCTAAAAATGAGTTTTTTCACTATAAAAATTCCAGTAAATCAAAGAAAAACTAGAAAAATATAAAATTTGCTCCTCTAAGTTTTTTGACCTTGGCGAGATTTTTCAAAAATATAAAACCTAATTTTCACCACTTAAAATATTTTATTTTTATTAAATAATCCATAACTTAAAATAATTCAAATAAATCACAGAGAATTCAAAAAATTGTAAAATTTGACCCAAAGGTTCCTCTGGTCTAGGTTTACCTCCAGTAAAAATTTAAAGGGATTATAATTTACCTTGGTCAAGTTAGGAATTTTCTTTGAAAAATCCTTTTTTGGCATGAAAATAAATATATAAATTAAATTAAATTTGGAAAGATCACATTTCCTCCTCTGATGTCTCAATTGACCCATGAATGAGGTAGGATAAAAATTTCAAAGTCATTTTAATTGAATTTGACAAATTATGAGGTGTGAGAGCTTTATTGGCAAATGTGTAATTTTGGAAATCTTGCCTTAATTAACATTTAGGCTTAAGTCAAGGAGGGGAATGGGTAACCTCTGAT
>NW_018165334.1:142502-145348 GCF_001263595.1 Phalaenopsis equestris
AGTTTAAATGGACTCAAGACTTTTCACCAGTTGGTGAGAGGGAGGCATGGACCTGCTTCCCCCTCCTAACTTGTTGGATACCTCAGAGGCCTATTAAACTTAATATTCTTTGCTCAATGGAATCATCCTTAATTAAACTTTTTAAGGACTTACCAATATATGACATAGGGTTAGAAAAATTACCAAAATTTTACCTTTTCTACTTTTCATAATCTGCCTTAACATGCTTTTTAAGTTTCAAGTGGTGCAACGAGAAGACTCGCCGGGTACGCTTTTACAGTTTATAGTACCGTTTTCCTTCTGCCTCTTCCTTACATGTTTCATGTTTGCATTTACCTACATAAACTTGCATGTTAACCATAATCCAAAACCAAAATTAAAAATCAACCAAGATAAAATTCACCGCCACAACATGCAAATTACAAAACAACTCAAAATTTAATCACAAGCATCAGATAAAACTAAACTTCAACCAAATTAAGACGTCTCTATCGGATGACCGGGAATCCCTCGGAGGAGGTAACCTACGGTTGCTAACGAGGCTTCCCACGGTTTAAATGAAATTATGGAACTCATTAAGTTGAGTTTGATAAGTTCATTTGGACTAAGTGAATCCAATAAAAAGTAGTAATGTCGGAACGAGGGAACCGTAGGATCCTAACCGGTGTCGCTCTAATCAACTTAAAAATTCCCTAATAAAATTTAAATAACTTTAACCATAGGGCCACCTGATTTGATATTATAACTTGACACACTAGATAACTAAAACTCGTCGTGGCAAGGAGCTTGGAGCTAGCTTGGTGGGCAGCACGGCCATCTTCAATAGTAAAATCTTTCTTCCCCAGCTAAACCAATCTTCCTTCCTTAGACTTAAATAACAAAGCCATAGGACTTTGAGGTTGCTTGCTTATGCAACGTAAATCCTCACCTTATCTTTAGACCTTTGCATAGCCCTGCTATATAATATAAGCCCTAACTCGTCTTAGGATTCTGAGGTTGTCGTTTGTCACAATCTAAATCCTCATATATTCCAGGCACTTTGTGTGATCATTTCACACGAATGTAAGCCCTAACTAATAAACTTGGCAGGATAAAACACCCTCAAACCATAGGATAGACTGGGAAGTCACTTAGGTTCTCCTTCGGATCTGTGACATCCCCTAGTTCTTCCTCCTTTGGATTCTACAATAAATGTTCCAAGTTTGAACAATTCCCTATCTTTTTGACCTCCTTGAAGATAATTTTTCCTGATTTTTATCGAGAGTATTCTTAGGTAACTACGGTTGTAATTAACTATAAGGGTTTGCCCTTACATGAAGTTTTTCCGAACCCAGCTTAAAATAAACGTTATTTAATTTTTTATATTAAATTGAGAAATTTGTCGGCAAATAAAATAGTTTCACAGACCAAACGGATGTCATATCTTTCTTAATTTATTTGATCGAGTCTCACCCTCAAGTCTCGTATTTATCCTTCGGGATAGATACAAGATTTGAGGTAAAGTGCTCTTTCATTTAAACTATGAAAAATATAATGTCAGTTTGATTTTCATATTTTTCTAAATTCAGTTTGATTTCATACTTCCACGTCCTTCCGAATCGGGCGCCGGGATTTCAATTCGGGCGACCGATAGCTTCTTACGGGCAACCCCACAAACCAACCCGAAATAACGCCGACAGCTTCTGATGACACTAGCGACTTCGCTGGGGACATGCTTTTCTCTCCATACAAATCAAAGAATATTATCTTCACACATCGGTAATGTGTTCATGTCTCTCTTGGACCAAATTACTTTTCTTCTGTTGGCATACTTTACCCATTTCTATATTGGGAAAGTACAGCTAACTCCTTGGACTTTAGGACTAACTGTTCAACCATCTTTGAACAGAGGGGTTCAGAAGGCCATTAAGGACTCTTTAAATTTTCATATGGGATCAAATCCCTAATAGGTGTGTCGGGGGACTAATTCTACCTGGGCATTTTCTGCCACTAATTGGGTCCCGCACTGGGTCCTAAAATTTTTCATATTCCAAAATTTGACTTGCTATTTCGTAAATTAAACTAAATTCTGCACGTACTTCAAAATATTAATCAATTTTATACCCTTTTAAATAAAGATGTTAAAATTAACTGTAAATTAAGACCCGCCCGGTCTATAGATTAACCTCTATTTTCAGTGCTTGCACTAAATATTACGAGGTTTTTGGCCATATCGCTAACCCTAAAACTTTCTGTTTTAAAGCCCGCTACGACGGCCTACCCAACGCTGACCTTTTCTTGTAACCTGCCAACGGACCGCAACGCCCGTAATGTCGCTCCCACCATCAAGTTCGGAGCTAGATTTGAAGACCTCAAGGTTATCCTCGGGAAAGCCCCGTTCGTGGTAATGAAGATCGCTGCCCCAAAAGTTCAAGAGCCGTCTGCAGAATTCAGTTTGAACTGCCTTCAAGACTTCATTGCCGGCAAGAAGGCTAAAGCTGCTGCCGTCATGACATCCGCCAAACCTGCTATCGCCGCTGCTGCTAAGTGGAAGGAAGTGATGAATGTCGAAGATTCGGCTGAAGGATTAACTCTTCGACCACCCGTGTTTGAAATTGGGTTAAGCTCAAGGACTGTTCCACTGACCCAAACACAAAGGAGGAACCGTAATAGAAGAATTCGGAGGGCCATCAAAGTCCAGACTCCTGAGAGCACACCCGATGAGGAGGAGCCTCTTCAAGCTGAAGAAGTGTTACCATAAATTTATCCACTCCTACGAGGGAGTAGATTCCATCCTCTGACAGATACTGATGGATATGAGAGTATCCGGAAGATTGCTGCCGCATTACTATCACCTCATGGACATG
>NW_018165334.1:145363-146723 GCF_001263595.1 Phalaenopsis equestris
TGAGGAGGGAAAGAAATTCAGCCCCATCACTCGAGTTAGTGCAGTCTTCAGAAGGCTTGCCACTAAAGAAGGATATTCTGTTAGTGAATTACTTAAACGAGTGGGACATGCATATTCCCCTCATATGAAGAATGAAATTTTGAAGGATATTAAGTCAGCTAGAAAATCTCATAGGTCGACTATAAAGTCACCTACCCGTGTTCCCTTCTGGCTCTGTTTGGGCACCGAGTCGATACTGCTATGGCCCCCACCAATCATACCACCACTAGGACCGCAGGTCGCCTGCCGATTAAGTTAAGACTGAGACCGAGAAGTTTACTCGTTATTCCTGCAATCACTGAAAGAAAGACAAGACGATTACCTGAGAGCATTCCCTCCCTCGACATACCGATGTTTCTACTAAGACGTCCCGTCCTAGGGCATCATCGTCAAATAAGAAGAAGGTATGAGTACCCAAGGTTGCTACACCGCTACAGTTCAGTGAGCCTGCAGGACAGGAAGTAAAACCAGTGCCTAAAATATCTAACATCGTCGCGATAATAGCCAGCGAGATGGAAGAAGAGGTTGAGGATCTCCATCAGGGTCCTCCAGATCTTAAAGCAATCAAGGAGTCGATAATTGAGGAAAAAGTCGAGGAACTCAGGGTCGAAATTTCTGAATTGTCTTGAGAACACGGAGTTTCCGTCGATAGTGACAATGGGGATTTTGATTACAGTGATTACTTGGAGGAAGATTTCATGGATGTCCATGTGATCGAAACCAGTGAGACCGAACCCCCCCCAGCCACATCTGCGCGTGAGGCTCAACCTCACACTGAAGAGAGCGCCGTAGATGAGCTGCGTAGGGTTATCCTCCTTAGGGATGAACAAGTTGTTATATTGGAGAAAAGAATAGAAGAGATGACTCCAGCTATGACCGCCATGGCCACCATTCAGGGGCAATCACAAGCACCAAGATTGACTTCTCCAAAGATTAATCAGCCAGAAACCATACACGTCGTAGATGAAAGAAGGGAGGCTACTTCGATAGACAAAGAAGAACAACCAAAGAAGGATTCTCCATCAATTTCCATGCAAGAAAAGGAGTTCAAGCAAATGGTTGAACAAGTACGGGATGCCTTAGCCCAATCCAAGGGCGGTGCATCAATTTTAAAGGGTAGACCTTACCCGGAGGAGTTTGATGCCGTGCCTTTCCCCAAGGGTTTTGTGACCCCAAACTTCAAGATATTCGATGCAACTGGAAATCCCAGATAGTACATAGCACATTTTTGAGCCAATTGTGGAAAATTGAGGAATAGCGAAGCTCTACTCTGTCAGCAGTTCGTCAGCAGCTTGTCAGGGATTGCTTTCGAATTGCTTTC
>NW_018165334.1:146758-149618 GCF_001263595.1 Phalaenopsis equestris
GGGTCAGTTAAAATATTTTCTGAGTTGGAACAGTTATTTGTGAAAAGATTTGCTGGGGCCCAACATCATGTGTCTATTGGAGAGCTCATGATGGAGAACCAAAAGCCCAGCAAAACTTTGGCAGACTATACTTTGAGGTGGAGAAACCTTAACATGAAATGTGAACCTGAGCTACAGACGATTGAGATTCTACTCAAAAGCATTCATGGGCCAATAGCTTTCATGCTTAAGGGACTCACCATCAAATCCTTCGAGAAGCTACTCAGTAAAGCCATCAGTCTCCAAGAAGAAATGAAGCACATGGAGCCACATGAAAAGGCTAAGGTGACTAGAGTGTTCGAAAAGAAATCAGGGGTAGTTGAAACTGTCGACAAAAAAAAGCAACCGATCAAGATATATGCAAAAGATCATCGTCATTCTTCATCACAGTACCCTCAGAAACAGAGCAGTCAATCCAACCAACGGCCGTCTCAGGAGGGATCACCTCGAACAGCGGGTAAAAGAATATCCTCGTTAGAGCAACAGAAAGTTGTTTACTCCTTCAAAGATGAAGCTGTACCTAAAATATTCAAAAGCTTGATGAAGAAACCAAAATTCAAACTGGTTGATCCAAAGAAACCCGAAGAGATGGATAAGAGGAATGAACCTAATTATTGCCTGTCCTGTCCCTCCGGTTGCTTGGGCACACTATAGACAAGTGTTTCGTCTTTAAAGAATGGCTTAAGAAGAACCTCAAGGAAGAGAATATAATAATCCCAAAGGAGTATTTGAGAGAACCTGAAAAGGGTTCCATAAACATGCTTTCAACTGAGTCAATCTCCCCAATCCATATGTTGGAACAGATGGATGGAGTACTACTTGGGATGAACTCAAGAAGGTCCTCAATCGAATACAAGATTCATCGAGACAAGCTTCTACAAATAACGATGAAGGATGGAATGAGGTATGGAGCAGATCATCCAAGAAGATACTGAACAAGCTACAGTCTACATCAAAACAAGCCTCCATTCAGAGTCTACAGCATACCGAGCCCGAGATGAAGATTTCACCAGAAAATCCGTCATCGTCAAGGACAAAGAACAAGAAAAAGAAGAGCGGATTGATAGCACTGGGGGTAGGATAAGGGCTGCCTCTACTAGATTGGTTGTCTCAGATTCGAGGAAGAAATTCCTCGAACCCTTGACTTTGTATGATTATCTTTTTGTCCCTCCTGGGTCTTATGAATATAATGGTTGTGATTTTGGCTATGTTTTGACTATTTCTGGTGATAACGTGACTAATTATAACTAAGCTAGTTGCAATCTCGATCCCTAAAATGATCCTCAAATCATACTTGAAACCAATGAGCTTGTTGTCAAGTCTAAAGAAAACATCAAGGATATCGCTTACGATAGCACCGATAACGAACAACCAACTCTCGAGCATCATGGCACACCGCTCGCCATCAACTTAGATCTTTCCAACGAAGAGGAAAAGACACCGGAAGATTCAACAATGATATCTCAAGAAGAAGAAGTCACAGAAGTCAACTTAAGAAACGGGAAGGTGTTACAACCAAGAAAAGCTCCAACAAACAAAGGAAAACAGATAATGTCTCAAAAGAGGCTCCACCTTCGCCAGTGGAAGAACCACATAATCAAGTAAAGATTGAAAAATTTTATAAAGTGAATTATAACATGCTAGCTAATCTTAGGAGGTTGCAGGCCAAACTAAGCATTTATGATGCTCTGATCCTATCAAAAAAGATGAGAGAACCTCTGGTTACAGCTTTGCTAGATCCAAAAATTTGCTTAGCTCAGTTGGATAGCACATCCTAAGATGAGGTTTGCTCATTGAGAGAACAGCAGGGATAACCTTCACATATGAAGACTTGCTGCTCGGTACCGCCGACCACAACCGTCCGCTCTACTTCTCTGTCAACATTGGCAGATTTGTGTTATCCAGAGTTTTAGTGGATCCTGGAGAATCTCTTAACTTGATGAGTCTACGGACGTTAGCATATTTGGACTTCGATGTTCAGGAGCTCATCCCCAATAAGATGATGTTAAGAGGATTTAACCAAAAGGGAGAAAGAGCCTTCGGATCAATTTCATTACTTATGAAGGTTGGAGAACTTGTAACAACCGTTAAATTTCATATCATCAACGTCGAGACCTCTTTCAATGCTCTATTGGGTCGACCGTGGATTCATGAGCATAACATGGTTCCATCATCCCTACACCAGTGCATTAAATATCGGAAAGATGGCCAAGAAAATTGCATCAAGGGAGACCTACAACCATTTTCAGTGCATGAAATTGGTATCCATGAAGATGCTGCCTACTACGCACCTCCAAAGAAGACTGTCTTCTCACGCGAAATTTTGACACACAAATATAAAGATTCAGAAGGATCACAAAAAGGAGGCCAGACAACTCCACTTCAACAACCTTCTACCACTCCCTTACAACGAGTTGGTGGAGGTTCTTCTAGTTCACGCACCCGAGGTTGAGGCCAGGGACGCGGATGAGGAAAGATCAATTTAATTGTTGAGTGGGCTAGGCCAACTATCAACATTGGTGATGAAGACAGTTCTGAAGATGAAATGATGATGAAAAAGCTGAAGAAACCTAAGTACGAGATATCTCTAGAAGATACAGAGAGGAATGAATATGAAACAATGTATGATCGGATAAACCACTATGTGGATACTATGACCCTCACTCTGATTCTCCCTCAAAAGATCGAGAGTTTAGAGGTCAAGGAAGACCGTAGTGTTGGTTCAAAGCCGATCAAATTTTACCGTGCTTCTACCTCTACTGAGCTTGAAAAACATGTAAATTTGGATGTTGATTCTAATGAATTAATGGAATTGCCTTTT
>NW_018165334.1:149676-150177 GCF_001263595.1 Phalaenopsis equestris
CAAAACAAATGCCAAAAGATAAATTTCAACTCTTTGAAAAATTGTGGAATACTAAAAGACGAAAGAAGGTCTCGGATTTGGTAATCGGATTTGGTAAAGTTGGACCAGTTGATGATTCTGAATTTTGCATGGTTGTTACTAGTTAGTCAGAAAAAGATTGTCTCGATGTAAATGATGACTCTACTGATCAACCAATAGAAGTTGCTATGCCAGAATTTGAGGAAGAAATTAAATCCACTATTGATGAATTGAAAGAGATTAACCTCGGGACTAAAGAACGACCTCGACCTACATTTATAACTTCACTACTTGATGACAAAGAGTCTGCAGAACTGGTCAAACTATTAACAGAATCCAAAGATTGCTTTGCATGGAGCTATGATTAAATGCCAGGGATGTCAGCAGAGGTTGCAGTCCATAAACTTGGGGTGGACAAGAATGTAACCCCAGTAAAATAAGCTCCCAGGAGAATGTGCCTCGAAATAGAACAACAAGTCATCG
>NW_018165334.1:150336-153792 GCF_001263595.1 Phalaenopsis equestris
TCCACTACCGATACCAGAAATGATGGTGGACATCGCTTCAACACATGAAATGTTCTCCTTCATGGACGGATCGTCGGGCTATAACCAAATCAAGATGGCTCCCGAGGATGCAACGTTTATAGCTTTCAGAACACCGATTGGAATCTTTTGCTACACAGTGATGTCGTTCGGCCTAAAGAATGCCGGAGCGACATATCAGTGTGCAATGACAAAGATTTTTGACGACCTCATTCACAATTAAGTAGAATGCTACGTGGATGATCTGGTCGTCAAAAGTAAATAAAAAATAGACCATTTGTACGATTTGAGGATTGTGTTTGAATGCTTACGACGATATAACCTTAAAATGAATCCCTTAAAGTGCACCTTTGGCATCACCTCCGGGAAAGATTCATTGTCTGTTATCGGGGAATCGGGATCGACCCGGATAAGATTAAAGCTATCTTGGAAATGCCTCCCCCTAAAACATTGAAGCAGTTACGTTCCTTCCAGAGGAAGTTGACATATCTAAGATGCTTTATTTCTAATCTCTCAGGTAGGTGTCAGCCTTTCTCGGCATTAATTAAAAAGGACACAAAATTTATTTGGGAAGAGAAATGTCAGCGGGCCTTTGAGGATGTTAAATAATACTTAATGGCACCTCCTGTTTTGGCAGCCCCTATGTCGGGAAAACCGGTGATACTTTATACAGTGGCCTTTAATGGCTCTCTACTACTTAAGTCGTCGTCTAATACCAACGGAGATAAGGTATCCACCTATTGAGAAGCATTGTCTGACACTAATTTTTGCCGCTCAAAAGCTTAGACATTACATGCTTTCTCATAACCTCACCTTAATTTCGAAAGTTAATCCATTGCAGTATTTGATGACCCGACCAACACTCTCCGGACGTTTAGCGAGATGGTCAATGATCTTATTGCAATTTGATATAACTCTTGTGCCTCTCTGTGCTATCAAGGGACAGATTATAGCAGATTTTTTCGCTGCACACCCACTGCCAGCTGGGTCCTCTCTCAATGACGAGTTACCGGACGAGCAGATATTACAGATAGAATTTTCTAGTGCGCAACGCTGGGAAATGTAGTTCAATGGTGCTTCGTCAGCCAGGAAAGACAAGGGATCAGGCACAGTTATACCAGGCAAGGCAGGGATCGGTTTGATATTTATTACACCGGATAAGGGTATGTTGAGGTTTTCATACCACCTGACGGAGCCATGTATCAACAATGCAACAAAATATGAAGCCCTAATCACTAGATTGGAGTTGGCAATCTCAATGGATATAAGAAATATTGCCATCTATGGCGACTCACAACTCGTCATCCAACAAGTCACCGGTCAATACAAGATTTTGAAACAAAGCTTAGCAGAATACCACCAGTACAAAATGAAACTACTTGAACAGATTCCCAATGTAACTTTTTTACCGGATTCCTCGGGGAGATAATGCTCATGTTGGCACTCTAGCAAAACTTGCAAAAGTGGCGTACCCCCCGGAGGATTCCATCGAAGTCACGGTGCAAGTAAGACGAGTCTTGTCTCGAAGCAAATTCAAAAATCTACACAAACTTGGAAAAGAAGAAATAATAAATGCTGTTGCAGACATCAATAAATATTGGCGCAAGCCATTAATAGAATATTTGCATATTGGAAAGCTGCCGGAGGACAAGTCTGAGGCGCACCACATCACAAGAAGGGCCATGTCTTACGCCCTGGTGGAAAATGTTCTCTACAGGATATTGTTCGACCAAATGTGGCTAAGGTATTTGAGCAGAGCCGAGGCACAAAATATTGTCAAAGAAGTACATGCTGGATTGTGTGGCGCTCACCAGTCAGGACTAAAAATAGAAATAAAGATTAAAAGACTCGGATATTATTGGCCAGCAATGATGTGCTACACCAATGCCAGAAGATGTCACCAATGCCAGGTGCATGGAGTGGTCCTACACCAGCCTCCGAATGTGCTACACCCAACTGTTGCCTCGTGGTTGTTCGAGTGTTGGGGCAAAGACATAATAGGTCCGATAGACCCTCCATCTTCTAAAGGGCACAGATTCATACTTACCGCTACAGATTACTTCTCCAAATGGGCAGAGGCAGTACTGTTACGTGAGGTTACGACACAACACGTCCTTCAATTTTTCAAAAGCCAAATCATCTACCATTTTGGAGTACCGCGAAGGATAATCTCTGACAATGGGACAGCTTTCAAAAGTACAAAGATCAACAATTTCGTCAGAAGACATGGGATAGATTGGAGATACTCTACAATTTACTATCCCAGAGCAAATGGTCTAGCTGAAGCTTTCAACAAGACACTGGTACGGATTTTGAAGAAAACACTGGATGAAAATAAAAGGGATTGTCATAACAAACTGTTAGAAGCCTTATGGGCCTATCGGATGACTTTCAGGACTCCCACTCAGTGCACACCTTATATGCTCATGTACGGGACCGAGGTCGTGCTACCGTTAGAAATCCAGACACCATCTCTCAGAGCCGTCGTTGCCAACCAACTCACAACGGAAGAAAGTGCAAAACTCAGACTTGAAGAACTGGGAAGTCTCTAGGGAAAACAATTGGAAGCACAGCAATATTTGGAGCTCTACTAGGCAAAGATGGTACAAGCCCATGACAAATTGGTCCGCCCAAGGACATTCAAAATTGGTGACCTCGTACTCGTGCTCAAAAGACCTATTCTTGCTTGCCGGAAAATAGGTGGAAAATTTGAGCCAACTTGGGAGGGACCATTTATCGTTGAGAAGGTTTATAGAGGAGGAGCCTACCAGTTAGTGGGCTTCCGGGGTGAAAGACCCATGTTACCGATAAATGGACGATACCTAAAAAATTATTACGCAACCCGATGTTGCCTACCTCCGCTTGCTTTGAAACTTTGAAACTTTGACTGTTTTAAGGTTATCTACATGACCATATGTCTATGATCGGGTCCAATAATGAACAAAACACAAATGAAAGATGAACATAAATGAATAAATAACAAAACAAATTTCTTATCATCTTATCAACCAATTATAAAACTTTAAAAACTCATTTTTGAAAAATCAATTGTGATAAAAACAATAAGAAAATAAAACAAACCTGTTGAGTGGATACTTCCGTTTTCGGAATTTCCTACTCTTTGTGCGCACCGCACAACCATCGTTACCTACATTAACCCTTTGCACATCCTCGCAGAATTTCACATTCTGCGCAAAAACTCCACAAAACTCCACAAATCTTCTCCAAAATCAACCTTCTCATATAACACACTACTGCAAATTCAACATCACATTATCTTGGTAAATTTCATATCACATCTTCAAATCAGTACCTAAATCATGATTCTCACATCTTTAAATTGATACTTACATTTCAATACTTATATCTTTGAATTGATACCTACATTTTAATTCTCTCATCTTTGAAATGATACTTACATTTCAATTCTCATATCTT
>NW_018165334.1:153982-156679 GCF_001263595.1 Phalaenopsis equestris
TCTAATTGATACTTACATTTCAATTCTCTCATATCTTTGAATTGATACTTATATTTCAATTCTCTCATGTCTTTGAATTTATACTTACATTTCAATTCTTATATCTTTGAATTGATACCTACATTTCAATTCCCATGTCTTCTAATTGATACTTACATTTCAATTCTCATATCTTTGAATTGATACCTACATTTCAATTCTCTTTCATCTTCAAATTGATACCTACATTTCAATTCTCATATCTTCAAATTGATACTTACATTTCAATTCTCTCATATCTTCGAATTGATACTTACATTTCAATTCTCATGTCTTTGAATTGATACCTACAGTTCAATTCTCTCATCTTTGAATTGATACCTACATTTCAATTCCCATGTCTTTGAATTGATACTTACATTTCAATTCTCATATCTTTGAATTGATACTTACATTTCAATTCTCATATCTTTGAATTAATACCTACATTTCAATTCTTTCATCTTCGAATTGATATTTACATTTTTCAACTCACATTTCAAGATCGATACTTAAATTTTGACTCTCTTCTTAAAACTGATAGCTAAATTTCTCATTTCCAAATCAGTCCTAAATTTCTGATTCTTTACATTTAAAGTCGGTCCTTACATTCCGACACCTTCTTTTGAGAATTGACCTACATTTCAATTCTCGTTTCCGAATGAGTCCTAAATTTTTGATTCTTTACATTTAAAGTCGGTCCTTACATTCCGACGCTCTCTTTTGAGAATTGACTTACATTTCATTTCTCGTTTCCGAATCAGTCCTACATTTCTGATTCTTTACGTTCGAAGTCGCTCCTTAGATTCCGACACCTTCTTTTGAGAATTGACCTACATTTCAATTCTCGTTTTCGAATCAGTTCTAAATTTTTGATTCTTTACATTTAAAGTCTGTCCTTACATTCCAAAGCTCTCTTTTGAGAATTGACTTACATTTCAATTCTCGTTTCTAAATCAGTCCTACATTTCTAATTCTTTACATTCGAGGTTGGTCCTTACATTCCGACACTCTCTTTTGAGAATTGACCTACACTTCAATTCTCATTTCGGAATTAGTCCTACATTTCTGATTCTTTACATTCGAGGTTGGACCTTACACTCCGACACACTCTCTCTCACTCTCTCTCTTTTCGAGTTGATATTTGGATTTCATAACTCCAATTTCACTCTCCGATCCCCAGCGAGTTTCCCTACTCCGTGATTTCAACCAAATGATCACCTGCTAATTCCCCGGCAGAAACAAATCACGCACACAACTCTAGGCATATTTTTGGGTCTGTTGACTTAGGAGACTATACTGGTTTTTTTTGATCTCGTTGGTCAACGCCAATACGCGCGGTGTGCTTGCCCAGCACACCACACCTATTGAGGGTCCGTTTGTTGACCTCAATTTTTGTTGAGGTTTAGTTTTTCCTCTTTAATAGCTTAAGGTCTAGCCATAGGACTTTTCCTGTTGACTATTCTTAGAAAACTAGACATGGAACCCTCACCACTATAAATTCCAAACCCTTCTCTTCTCAACTTGAAGTTCCATATATTGGTCCTAACCTCTAAATACTTAGTAGGTGGGGTCATTGTGAGGGAAACTCAAGTTGAGTCACCCTTAGGATTGCTGGACCTTAGGGTTGACCTTGGGTGTTGGAATGGAGCTAAGACACTCAATACACTTATCTACACCCACATTCACTCACAACCATGAAATCAAATTTCTAGCCTAGATCCCTTGATCTTTTGGGATACTCATGTAGATGGTCCCCTAAACCTACTAGCCCTAGGGCTATGGTTTAGCTAAGACCACTATGTAGAGGACCCAAAATGGGTTTTCCATTGATCCATGGCTTATTGGTGATGATTGGTACCTCAAATCTACCAAAATACCCATCTTGGCCTTTTGCCCTAAAAACACCCCCAAATTACCAAAATACCCCTCATGCGCCCAAAAATCCCAAAAATTCCAAAAATTACCAAAAATTTCTAATAAATCCCAAATAAACCCAATTTCATTTCTCTAAACTACCACATAACCCAATCTAACCTACCACATAACCCAATTTGGCCAATTTGACCATCTTTAACCAAAATCCCCAAATTGCCCTTTAAGAACCCAAATTTCCCCAAATCCAACTAAAATGTCCACCAATTTGATCTCAATTGACCCCAATTCCAATCCTAAACTCACATTAACCTTTGATATGACCAAGTTAAACCTAATCCAAGCTCAATTGGTCCATGATTTGAGCCCAATTTTGATTTGAGTCAAAACCCAAATTTTGACCATATGACCTAATCTCACCAAATTGAACCCAGAGCCTAGTCAATTGGCCCCAATTGATGTTGCAAAATCTTGATAATATTATTATACATCAAAATCAACCATCAATTGACCTTGGTGAAGCCTCAAATCTATTTCATTTTGGCCTAAATCCAAAGTTCCCAAATTTAGCCCCAAATTGGCTAAGTCCTCAAATTTCACCCAATTGATTGTCTTAACCTCCAAATTGGCATCCAATTCATGTTGAAAACTCTTCATGAGATCTCTATTGACCATTTACAATAATCAATTTGGACTTAGCCCAAGACGAACCCAAGCTAGACCCAAGCCTAGCCCAACATGACCAAATTGATTAAAGTTCAAAATTCCCTCAAATTGGCCCTTCAATTGGACTCAAAACCACTT
>NW_018165334.1:156879-157448 GCF_001263595.1 Phalaenopsis equestris
AAACACATTTGCATTAAATTGTTGTGATGGATTCCTCTAGGTTTCCTGAGCTCCTAGCCACCTCCCCCTGGCCGGGCCCAAAGCCGAGAACCACTCCCATGGCACCTCACCCAAATAAAACCTAGAGGCCAGCTCATCCAAATCAAACTATGGAGCTCCTCTGCCCTCCACCTAAGCACCACAATGCACCCAAACTTATGCCCTGAGAGCCACCCCATGGCCATTTTTATAAAAACTCACCTCCCACGGCCATGGGAGATGTGCTGAAATTTTCTCAGAGAGGCCTCTCCAAACTTCACAAAGAGCTTCCCTAAGATCCACTCAGTGCATCACAACCATTTTTCTTCACCCATTCCCTTTGCCGGAGCTCAATTTTGAGCTCGAAACCTTGCCAAAAACTAGAACAGAACCCGATACACCTCCATAGTCAACCAAACTCAAATTAACATCACCCACACCTTTACAGATTGGCTCTACACCTTCACAAGAGTGAAAGAGGCCAAAGCCCCATCAAATTCCCCTTTCACAGAGCCTCTACCATAGCTCTCAACCAACACCCAAAATCGGCT
>NW_018165334.1:158365-159423 GCF_001263595.1 Phalaenopsis equestris
CACTGTGATTTATGATCCAAAGAACTCATCATAAAAATTTCAAAATATTTGAGTTAATGTGACAACTTAAATTGATTTTTAAACATAAATACCACTCTTAACACTTAAATGATTTTTTAAAAATCAAAATATAACTAAAAAAATTATGGAACTTAGTTTTTTGAGTTCTCTGTGATCAGGGATATTTTATAAAAATAAAATTATATTTAAAATAAAAACTTGATTTTTAACCAATTTTAAATATTTAAAATAATTAAAAATTCATAAAAATCAGAACAATAATAAAACTCATGGAAATGTTCTAAATTGATTCCTAATTACTTAGGAACAATTAGAATAGTTTTCCTGATTTTCTAAATAAAGATATTGAATTTTAAAGCTTAAAAATAACTTTTAAAAGGCTAAAAATAAGTTTTCACTAAAATAATTCCAATAAATCAAAGAAAAATCTGAAAAATATAGAATTTTCTCCTCTAAGTTCTCTGACCTTAGGGAGATTTTTCAAGAATATAAAACTTAAATTTCACCACTTAAAATTTTTTATTTTTATTAAATAGCCCACAACTTAAAATAATTCTAATAAATCACACAAAATTCAAAAAATAATGAAATTTGATCCAAAGGCTTCTTTGGTCTAATTCTACCTCTAGTAAAAAGTTTAAGGGATTTTAATTTACCTTGGTCAAGTTAGGAATTTTCATTAAAAAATCCTATTTTTGCATGAAAATAATTATATATAATTAAATTAAATTTTGAAAAATCACATTTTCTCCTCTGATGTCTCAATTGATCCATGAATGATGTAGGATAAAAATTTCAAAGTCATTTGAATTGAATTTGACAAATTATGAGGTGTTAGAGCTTTATGGGCAAATGTGTAATTTTGGAAATCTTGCCTTAATTAACATTTAGGCTTAAGTCAAGGAGGGGAATGGGTAACCTCTGATCTTAATCAATTTATTTGATGTTTAAAACACAAAAGGGTAATTGATATAAACCAATTGCACTTTCTTAATTAAGATTAATAAATTTCTAAATTATTAAAATTTGGAAGGATC
>NW_018165334.1:159914-181289 GCF_001263595.1 Phalaenopsis equestris
AGGCCTATTAAACTTAATATTTTTTGCTCAATGGAATCATCCTTAATTAAACTTTTTAAGGACTTACCAAGATATGACATAGGGTTAGGAAAATTACCAAAATTTGACCTTCCCTGCTCTTCATAAACTGCATTAACATGCATTTTAAGTTTCAGGTGGTAGAACGAGAAGGCTCGTCGGGTACGCTTTTACAGTTTATAGTACCGTTTTCCTTCTGCCTCCTCCTTACATGTTTCATGTTTTCATTTACCTACATAAACTTGCATGTTAACCATAACCCAAAACAAAAATTAAAAATCA
Source organism: Phalaenopsis equestris (assembly GCF_001263595.1). Taxonomy (NCBI): domain Eukaryota; kingdom Viridiplantae; phylum Streptophyta; class Magnoliopsida; order Asparagales; family Orchidaceae; genus Phalaenopsis; species Phalaenopsis equestris. The sequence continues at coordinate 160,215 of NW_018165334.1, forward strand.
ACCAAGATAAAATTCACCACCACAACTTGCAAAATATAAAACAACTCAAAATTTAATCACAAATATCACATAAAACTACAACTTCAACCAAATTAAAACGTCTCTATTGGATGATCGAAAATCCCTCAGAGGAGGTAACCTACGGTTGCTAATAAGGCTTCCCACGGTTTAAATGAAATTATGGAACTCATTAAGTTAGGTTTAATAAGTTTGGACTAAGTGAATCCAATAGAAAATAATGATGCCAGAACGTGGGAACCGTAGGATCCTAACCGGTGTCGCTCTAATCAACTTTAATAGGCCCTCATAAAATTTAAAGAACTTAAACCATAGGGCCACCTGATTTGATTTTATAACTTGACATTTGTCATGACCTAAATCTTCACATCTTTCAGGCTATTTGTGTGATCATTTCACACGAATGTAAGCCCTAACTAATAAAATTGGCAGGAAGAAACACCCAAATATTTCTCCTCAAAACTGAAACCAAACATTAGGATAACTTGGGAAGTCACCGAGGCTCTCCTCTGGATTCATGGCATCCCCTAGTCCTTCTTTTGGATTCTACAATAAAAAAAAATGTTCCAAATTTGAACCAATCCCCTTGCACACCTCCATGTCCATTTTCGTTGAAGAGTCCTACCCTTTGAAACTCCTTGAAGATAATTTTTCTTGATTTTTATCGAGAGTCTTCTTAGGTGACTTTGGTCATTTAAGATGTAATTAACTATAGGGGCTTGCCCTTATAGGAAGCATGTCCGAATAATATAAACCCTATTTAATCCTTTATATTAAATCGGCGAATTTGTATGTAAATACAAAGGTTTCGCAGACCAAACGGACGTCATACTTTCCTTAGTTTATTTGATCGAGCCTCATCCTCAAGTCTTGTGTTTATCCTTCGAGATAGATACAAGATTTGAGGTACAATGCTCTTTCACTTTAAACTATGAAAAATATGAGGTCAGTTTGATTTCATACTTCCACATCCTTCCGAAGCGGGCGACGGGATTTTGATTCCGACGACCGACAGCTTCTTACGGGCAACCCCATAAACCAACCCGAAATAACGCCGACAGTGATCTTCCAAAGTCCTCTCCCATTAGTCAAGTAAGAAATAATCTCATCTAACTCTGCTTTAGTTGGACTATAATTTTCATAAAAACATAAGGTATCAGGTGGCAGATGATAAAACAAGTTGATTTTCTCCGGTGAAAAAGGTACTAACTTTCCTCGAACCCTGACTCTATTATCTTCAGCCTCAGGGAGGTTTACATAGAACCCCCTAACAACTGAAATAACCCCCACAATAGAGAAACAACAAAATCGTTCCCACTATGAGTGAATGATAAAATCCTCTACGTCTCTACCTGGATTCGTAAAACACCGCTCGTGAATCAGTTTTCGTGATTGCAAAGCACCATTGTACCGATCATGAGCCTTCCAACTAACAAATTTACTTAAATCAAAAGGGCTCCTTCATTTGCTCCTATTCATTCTTGGTGCCATTCTACAAATTTAACAAATTCCATTTGCCTCCGAAGTTTTTATTTGGTCGCCTTAAGGGGGAGTCATTTGTTTGCTCACCATAATCTACACTTCCCATACAATTTCCATAGATTTCTTTCTCATTTTTCACATAGATTTCTTTCTCAATTTTCACCATGAATAGTGAATTTTCTAATTTCTCCAAATGTGCCCAAAATAGATAGTGAAAATTCAAAATTTTTGCATAGAAGTAAATCTCTTACCTCAAGGAACTTTGATCTAGCAAATTTCACTTGATTCCACCAAGACATATTTACTTTAGATGTGCCCTAGCTTTCCAAAATTGTGATTTTGAGAGGTTGAAAGTGACAGGAGGCATAAAAATGGTGAATTTCAGGCTAAAATTTCACTTTTAAAAGTTTGTGAACCGATTTTTGTGAACCGGCACTTAAGCACAGGTAAGTGGCGCTTAGGCGCCTGCCTCTCGGGTTGGCTCACGCTTAAGGGCGAGATGTGGCGCTTAGGTGCCAGAGCGCCGGTGCATGATTTTTGATATTTTCAAATTAAAGTAAAATGCACTATTTGCTTAATTAAACCACCCCTAAATGTCCTCATAGCACTTAAATGACTATTTTCAACTTCCTATAACTCCCCTCTCTTTCAAAATTCTCTATAATAACTATTTCAATTCAAGACTAAAAAAAACAAATAAACTTATATTAATTCAAAAACAAGTACAAATACTTTTAAACACTAAATTCTCACTCCAAATAGTCTTGGATGAGAAATCTTGGATGAGAAATATGAAATAAAATTTTTTCATTAAAATTTCACAACAATCATTACACATAAAGAAGTCATAAACACTAAAAATAAGACTTAAACACTAAACCACTTGAAAACAACAACTTCTAACAACAACTTCTAACAACTTCTAACACACAAATTCTAACACTAAAATTAATTCCATTCTTCATTCAAAGGAACAAATTCTTGTCTTTCATTAGTCTCTCCAAAAATATAAAGTTGATAAAACGGATGGTGGTGACGAGCTCCGACACTATCTTCTTCAATCACCTTCTGCTTTATGAACATCGCCTTATCCGCTTCCTCTATATAACTTGTGTGGCTAAATTAAATCTTCAATTTCCATCTAATATGCTCTAGATTTGCATGCAACTCAAGTACCTTGGTCTCCAATAAAGCTATAGTATTCTCCATTCTGTTGATCTTCTCTGATATCCCTTCAATACTAACGGCTAAGAAACCGTTAAACATTTTTTGTGCACTTTGACTAATGAACTCTTCCTCATGGTTTCTTCCTTCTTCTTCAAATCATTCTCCCATGAAGACATTTTATCTAAATCTCACTTTCTCTTAAACTTTTAGGGATATATATGACCTGCGGTGAAATTCCTTCACAAAACCCTTCTACTTATAGGCCTAAATTCATCCAATAACTCTTAGACATATTTAGAAACTGCCTTGGCATGTTTTTACAAACTAATTGGTGGTTAAAACTTCTAGAATATTAATTTCACACATGTGTTTAAACTACCACGCTTAGGCGCCGGATCTGGCGCATAAGCGCCACTGCACATTTTTTCACAAGTCCAATTAACATCCAAATTCTTATTCTAACATGTCTTGGTCACTAAATAAAATATTAAAAATCTTTAATAACACATAATAGTTTCAAAAATACTACCCCAATTTTCTTAATCTAACACAAAACAACAATGTAAATAAAAACACACTAATACCTATGGGTTGCCTCCCACAAGGCGCTTGGTTTTACATCGTCAGCCTTGTCGTCAGCCCGACGTAACCAGTGCTTATTCTGGTTGACCCAACATCATTCCATCATTAAGTTTATGTCAATCCTTTATAAAATAAGGCTTCATTCTATGTCCATTAACTTTAAATATTTTCTCAGACTTAGGATCTTTAATATCCACATCTTCATAAGGATAAACTTTTGTCACAACAAATGGGCCCATCCACCTAGACTTAAGTTTGTCTGGAAATAATCTTAACCTTGCATTATATAGTAAAACTTGTTGCCCTAGCTGAAAATTTTTAATAAGAATCCTTTGATCATGCCACATCTTCATCTTTTCATTATAAATATTTGCACTCTCATAAGATTCATTCCTTATCTCTTCAAGCTCATTTAATTGTAATAACCTTTTCTCACCAGCATCTTTCAAATTATAATTAAACTCTTTAATCACCCAATATGCTTTATGTTCAAATTCAATTGGTAAGTGACAAACTTTCCCAAATATTAGCCTATATGGGGACATTCCTACAGGAGTTCTGTATGCAGCATTATAAGCCAACAAAGCATAATCAAGTTTAACAGACCAATCCATTTTTGTTGGATTCACATGCTTTTCCACAATTCTTTTAATTTTCCGATTGGATAATTCAGCCAAAATACTTGTCTGAGGATGATAAGCAGTAGTAATCCTATGATTTATATAATATTTCTTTAATGACTTCTCCATTATGACATTTCTGATATGACTTCCCCCATTAGTAATGATAACTATCGACATCTTAAATTTACAAAATGTGTTTGTTTTCAAAAATTTTGCAATACTTTGAGCATCACATCGAGGTAAAGAAATAGCTTCTATCCATTTGGATACATAGTCAACTGCTAACAAAATATATAAATTTTTGAAAGATGGTATAAATGGTCCCACGAAATTTAATCCCCAAACATCAAATATTTCAACTTCTAGCATATAATTTAGGGGCATCACATTTCTTCTAGAAATATTTCCTACTCATTCACATCTATCACAGATTTTGATATAGACATTAACATTTCTAAAAATTGTAGGTCAATAGAATCTAGATCATAAAATTTTGTATGTTGTTTTATCAACACCAAAATGTCCCTCAAAATTAGAATTATGGCATTTTTGGATAATTTCATAAGTTTATTCTAATGGTACACATCTTAAAATAATTAAATCCTTTCCTTATTTATATAAAAATGGGTCATCCTAAAAATAAGTCTTATCTTCAGAAATAAATTTCCTCTTTTATGGTTATGTCATTCCATAGGGTATAGTATTGCTAACAATAAAGTTCACAATGTCGGCTACCACGAAACACACCACTCATTAATAGTGAACAATTATTCATCTAAAAAATGTTCGTTAATTTCTTTTTTAAAATAGAGTGGTTTTTCTGACTCAACCCTGAACAAATGATCAGCAATTTGATTTTCAATCCCCTTTCAATATACTATTTCAAAATTAAATACTTGCAAAAGAAGAATACATCTTATAAGTTTAGGTTTAACATCCTTCTTTTTCATTAAGTACTTAATAGTAGAATGATCTGTATGCACAACACAATGAGTTCCAATTAAATATAATCTAAATTTATCAAAAGCATATACTATTGCTAATAACTCTTTTTCAGCTGTTGTATAATTGATTTGAATTTCATTAAGAGTTTTACTAGCATAGTAAATTACTTTGAAAATTTTATCATATATTTGTCCTAAAACATATCTTATAGCATAATCACTAGCATCACACATCAATTCAAAATGTTTTCCCTAGTTTTGTGAAATTATAATTGGCATAGTGATTAATTTTTCTTTCAATAAATTAAAATCTTTTAGGCATACCTTATCAAAATTGATAATTTAATCTTTCTCCAGCAAATGGCATAATGACATAGCAATCTTTGAAAGTCTTTAATATATCTCATGTAGAATCCAGCATATCCTAAAAAACTCATATTTTCCCTTACATTTATTGGAGAAGGTAAATTAGCGATCACTTAAATTTTAATAAGATCTACTTTCATACCATTTTCAGATATTTGATGACCTAATACAGTTCCTCCTGCTACCATAAATTGGCATTTTTCCTGATTAAGGACAAAATTTGTTTCTTCACAGCACTTAAGAACTTTAGATAAATGTTCTAAACATGAGTCAAATGAAGTTCCAAGCACTAAAAAATCATCCATGAATACTTCAATCCCTTTTTCAATTTAATCACAAAAAATTTCCATCATACGTCTTTGAAATGTATTAGGGTAGATAAATCCAGCATCTAACCGCATCTACAGCATCTAACCACTTTAAAATTTCTTTCTTAACCACTTCTTTCATAGCAGGAATCAGTCTCCTTTGATGATCAGCCCTGGGTTTGCAGTTCTCTTCCATATGTATTATATGTATACAAATTGAAGGACTGAATCATTTAATATCAGCAATTATCCATCCAAAGACTTTCTTAAAATTATTCAAAATTTTCATCAACCTTTCTTCTTCTTCCATCGTTAATTTTGAGGAAATTATAATTGGTAAAGTAGAGGAATCTCCTAAAAAGGCATATTTTAAAAGTTTAGGAAGTAACTTCAACTCAAGTTCTGGAGGTTTTTCAATTGATGGACAAAATGATTTATCTTTGTCTATCATGCCCAAAATTTGAAAACATTCTCAAACATAGTTTGAATCTTTCTTAAAAAGTTCTTCACATTGATATAATTCCTCTTCTTGCTCGTGTTCCAAATCTTTTTCTTTAGATTTTTCTTCATAATTAGTTTTCAAATGCCATTCACTTAGATATCTTATAACATCCATCCTATAACATTCATCATCTTTACCTTTTGCAGGATATTTCATTGATCATGAAATATTGAAAGTAACAGTTTGATCATTGACACGCATTGCTAATTCCCCTTTTTGCACATCTATAATTGCTCTTCTTGTGGCTAGGAAAGGTCTCCCCATAATGATAGGCATCTCTTTAACTTCCTTCATATCTAGCACAATGAAATAAATAGAAAATATAAATTGATCCACTTTCACTAGGACATCTTCTGTAACTCTTTTAGGGTATGTTATCGAACTACCTGCTAACTTAAGAGTTAGAGTAGTAGGGGTTATTTCTCCTAATCCCAATCTTTTAAATATTGATAATGGCATAATTTTAATGCTTATACCTAAATCACATAAAGCTTTCCCATAAAATCTGTCTCCTATTGCACATGGAATTGTAAAGCTACAAGGATCTTTAAGCTTTTCAGGAAGCTTTTTCTAAATTATAACAATGCACTCCTCACTAAGTGCAAGAGTCTCATTATCTTCAAACTTCATTTTCCTTGTGAGAATATCCTCCGTAAACTTTTACATAGCTTGGAATTTGTTCTAAGGCTTTAGGAAATGGAATATTAATTGTAAGCTTCTTAAATTTTTACAAAAATTAATTATCCAACTTTTGCTGACGAAGACTTTGAGGAAATGGAGGTGGTGATTTTTCCAAATCATTTTTCAATGGAGAAATAGGTCTTTCATAATCTTTTGGAGTATCCTCTTTTGATTCTTCAATTTCTTCTGTCTTCCGCTTGTAAAAACGAATTTTACTTTCTCTTTATTCTAGTCTTTTGGATTTGATTCACTATTACTAGGAACTGTTCCTTGGGATCTATTACTTAATGAATTTGCTATTTGCCCAAGTTGATTATGAATATTTCTAATTGTAGCTCCTTGACTTTGTAATTGCTTTCCCATTTGTAACACCACTTCTTCTATAGACAAGTTCTTCTCCTTAAATTGTGTATTACTGTTGCAACCTAGAGGATAAGTAGATCTATAATTATTATTCCCTTGATTGTTCCAGTTTTCCAATAGTTCTAGTTAAAGTGTTGATGGGTTTTCCAACTTGGGTTTTAATAATTTGAATATGGGTTATTGTACTTAATTTTTGGCATTCAAAGTTTCAAATTATGCTTGAGAATCTACCATTTGGCCTAATGAATTCTCTTCAATCTTGGAAATTGGTTGAGAAAAATTCATTCCAAATTGGTCTAACTTCCTTGAAATTGCAACAACTTGATTTGCTAACAAAGTAAATGCTTAAGTTTCATGAATATTGGTTACTTTCTTAGGATTCACCCTCTCAGGAGGCCATTAAAGATTATTTGTAGCAATTTCTTCAATTAAAGCATAAGCATCATGAAATGGTTTTGACATCAATGAACCACCAGCAGCAGCATCGATAATTGATCTTTGAGATCCACCTAAGACATTATAAAAAATTTGAATTATTTACCAATCTCATATAGCATGGTGTGGACACTTTTTTAAGAGTTCTTTAAATCTTTCCCATGCTTCATAAATAGATTCCCCTTCAAACTCATTAAAAGATGTAATATCATTTCTAAGCTTCTCAGTTTTTTATGGTAAAAAATATTTAGCAAGGAATTTTTGTGCTTAATCACCCAAAGTTTTGATAGATCCAGGTGCTAACGAATTCAACCACATCTTAGCTTTATCCCTCAGTGAGAAAGAAAATATCGTAGGTCTTATGGCATCATCAGATACACCATCATATTTAAATGTAGCGCACAATTCTAGAAAATTAGCATGATGTAAATTTGGATCTTTTATTGGTGATCCCCCCAAACTGATTATTTGATACCATTTGTATAATAGCTGATTTAAACTTAAATGAATTTGCCACTACAGTAGGTTTTTGAATACTCCAATGAAGTTCATCTGTAGTAGAGTTGGCTTAATCTCTTAAAGGTCTAAACTCTTGATGAATTTCAACATTTTGATCATTTTGGTTTGCCAAATCTGTAATTTTTATAGATTTTTCAAGATTTTTTTTTTTTGGTTTTTCAAGTTTTTCTAACAGTTCTCTCTAATTTAGAATTGTAGGGCACTAGTCCTTCAGAACCTGAAATACGCATACACTAACATAAAATAAAATAAAAGTAAACAAACTCAAAATAAAATACAATAACTTAAAATTTAAAAAAGACTTTCTAAAAATAGAAATTTGCTTTTAAATCAATAGATTCTTTACAATTTTCACTTTACATCCCCGACAACGGCGCCAAAAACTTGATCCCTGATAACTGCTTATATGCAACAATATAACAATAATTCTGATTGTATTTTCCACTTATATTTCCTTATTTTGCAACAAAACTAAAAATTTGACCTTGAAGAAAAATATAAATTTAACTTTAAATTTATATATATTGGGATACTACACAAGTATACGTATCATTATCAAGTAATATAGAACTTTTTGATTAAGACTTGAATAATGAACCCATAGGGAAGATATGCAATATGGACTTTTTGGAAAACTTTCTATTTATAAAAACATAATTATTTAAACTAAAGACGCTTTTGCAGTAAAGAAAGTTTAACTATTTTTTGTAATTTTAATATTCTGACAAAAACAGTACAAACTTAAAAAGATAACTTAAGTTTTCGTAGAAGAAAAATACTAAATATGAAAATATCTTTCTCCTTATCATGAATCAGTAATAAGAATAGGAATTCTGTTGTGGTAGTATGCATATTGTGTTGTGCTAAATAGCAGCAATAATATTCTTTACCCTTATTATATTCTTTATATTCTTTACCCTTATTAGAGATGCTATAAATAACATTGGCTAATTTAAAGTTTGAACAGTTCTGAAGACCGGCTAGGCAGGGAAGATACAAGCTCTCACTATAGAGTTCCCTCATTTATAACTCCCTCCATCTGGGGGGCTAACATCTCGTATCAAAACCTAAAACAGTAAACCAAGCTGGGGGCTTTAACCTGTTACATTAAAGTCCTCTCACTCTACACCCTTCAATGAATATTATTTGCATTATTTGCACTCAATCATATGAACTATATTATCATTCATACAACGTCATGTGATTCTTTCCAATTGTTGACTGATACAATACCATCCCAATTCTTACAATTTCTCACAATAAATTTTGACATCTGAATTGGCCAAATCAAGAAGTAAATGAAGTACATGGATTTAAATCATCACAACTTCTTCCAAAATTAAAGATCAATACTCTACACAACTTCCATCCAATACTTAATTACTTATCATTTTACGAAGAAAGATAAAGAAAACTACTCAGAATCCATGGAGAACACAAAACCACACTTTAGTTTAAAAGAAGAAATTATTGTCAAAGTCAAACCAACAACAAGCCATTGTCAAACCAACAACAAGTCTCGATTTAAAACTAAAAATAGTCTAAAACAAAAGATAAAAATTTATGTCAAGTCCTCTACCAAACTCTTAAAGTTTCTTTGAATCTCTTCTCTTTTACAAGACTCTCAATATAAAACTAAAATAAAAAAATGGATAAATATGTGGTGCCTGAAAATATCTCCCACTAACCCACAAATTTTTGAACTTTCAAAACTTTTCCAGTACTTTCAAGACCTCTTTTAAAGTCCCAATCTACTTTCTTCTATAATTCTCCAAAAGGTGCCTTAGTATCTCTTCAAAATGTGTCTTGATTCAATGTTTTCCCCTAAGAGATGCATCCTTTCACAATAATTTTCATCCATGGTGGTTGTAATCACATATTAAGCCAATAGGTGCCTCAAAACCTCTTCAAAATTTATAAAAACCAAATTTACTCATCCAATAACTGCCACTGCCGCTTAAACATGGGGCCTTTAGCACTTAGGCGCAGCCTTCTTTGTTTACTCGGTGCTTAAGAACCGAATCTGACACTTAGGCGCCAAAAAACTTTTGTACATTGTTAACCTTTTTGCTCCAAATTTGATCATTTTTCACTCTTTTAAAAATTTTCCACCTTTTTACCTATATATGAAAGAAAAACACAAAAAACTTTCCATTAAAGTGGAATATCTCAAAAATAGGTACATAAATGTTTCTAAAAACACTATATATTTTAGGCGTATCATTACCCCCCAAAGATTTTACCTATTGACCCTGAGATAAACCTTAAACAGATGAATGATGAGCAATATAAAGTTATCAAACAAATATTTAGGAGAGAATTTGAAAATATGTTTTAAAATAAATTTGAGTTGAGAGATGAGGGTAAGGAGATTGAAAGACCAATGGAAGAATTTATAAAGGAAATAGAAAAACCAATTTCCTCAATAAGATAAATATAGAAAGACCACCTCCACCATTTACTCAGTCCAAGGGGAAGAATTAGAAGATAACATGAATGACAAGAGTAACCTAGAAGAATTTGATCCAAAATCTAACTTATCTAAGAAAAATTTGATCCAAAATTTGAGAGATCAAGAAGTATCATATAAAGATCCATTTCTTATAAATTTTAAAGATGATATTAATATGAAAATTAAGAAATCTACTAGAAGAATATTAGATCTAGAAAGAAATCTGAGGAAAAAGAAATCGAATCAATCTAAAAAGGAAGAGCTGAAAGAAAAATTTTAATTTGAGGACTTTGTAGGAATTATTAGATCTGGAAAAGATTGAGTGATTGATCAAAGATCTGGAAAAGATTGAGTGGGAAAAGATTGAGTGATTGATCAAGGATTGCTTAAATGAAATTTTGATCCAGATGGAATCATTTGTCGAGCTAACAACATTAAACAAAGTGCTTTATGGGAGGCAACCCATAGCTATCAGTGTGGTTTGATTTATCGGGCTTAAGAGTTATGACTGTTACTGTTGTATTATGTTTGTTTTAGTGTGGATTGATTAGTTTGATTGATGATTTATAGATGTTTAGTTTGTTAGTGGTTTGATTTGCTTTTTTTGTGCCATGATGGAAGTTCTTTCTTAACTTCTTATTATGGTTAGATTTGTATGTTCTCTTGTTGTAGTTGGATTAACGAGTCCACTACAAATCAAGTCTCACCTGGACTTGAGTTTTACAAGAGACATCATGAAATTTAACTGTGACATTTACATCTCAACTTTATTACTTCCTTTCTTTGACCTTCTTTGCATTTGATAGGAGTAGCTAGCATATTTTATGAGTAATATGTGGATGCTATTACACTATCCTTATAACTACTAGAGATGCTTAATGAATGGGACATGATAAAACCCGATGTTGGTGTTCGCAACCTAGTGTATAAGGGATAATCTTATCTTTGGGATTAAAATCTATAAAATCATTTGTAAGTACCCAATATATCTGTGTACTGATTTCGTTAGAAATTGGAAGTAAGTTAGTGAGATGCGATGAGATGGAGGAAGAATTGACCTCATTTATCTTGTTTATGTGTTTGTGTTTGTGTTACAATTTTATAAGACTTGTAGAACATTTTTATAATCCAATGCTAATACATGTTATGCTAGTTAGACTTTTTTTTAGTTAATTTCATCCTGACATATTTATTTTAGATTTACTTTCTACTAATTGTTTTCTATCTTGATAAATAATTGTAGATGTTTCTGAAGACATTTGTGGTAGATAGAATAATTGAACTGTTTTTCTTCCTACTTATATATTTTGTACTAAATTCTATACATTTAAAAAAATTAAGTTTCGGGGTAGGAAAAAAAATTTAAATTGAGTATACTTCCTTTTAGTTTAATATTATTGCGAGCATGTTTTAGGCTAGATTTACTTTCTCCTGCAGTCATTCTATCCTTGTTATACATATATATAAATTTGATAGGATGTCGTAGTAGTAAGTAGATTCAACTTTTACTTTTTTTTTCTACTACAGTTTGTGGAATTAACTGTTAAAAATTTAAGTTTTAGGGGAAGAAAATTTTCTTTAAAAGAATGAAACTAAATTTTATTTGTCCTCAATTAGCTATGTTTTAAAATTTTAATTTAACATGACCTTTGGTATTAGAGGCTAACTTTTGATAACTATATTTTTGTTTTTAAATATATAATAGACTTAAGTAAAAGTTTTTAATAATGAAACTTGATTCTAGAGTTAAGATATTTGGTAAGAAAGAATAAGACTATGGTTTTTCTATTTAAAGTAAAGAAAATTGTATTTTTGAAGTATTAAGAATCTTTGAGTTTCATCTAAGAAGAAGAGAATGAGGCTTTATGAAAAATATTCAATGCTAATATGAATTTATTAAGTGAAGGAATGTGAAAAGTTTTAAACTTTAAGAAGAGGTTAGTGAAGCTCAAAATTATTAAAGGCGATCCAGATATAGTAATCCTCACATTAAAAAGAAGAAAAAAAAGGAGAAAAGAATAAAAAATGATCCTAAAAGAAAAAAAGGAAAAAAAAAGAAAAAAAAAGAAAAGTATGTGAGGAAAAGCTTGAGGAGATGCCTAATAAAAAATTGGCTTCACTTGAATCAACTTGAGGAAGAAGGCTTTATTACATTTTCTTAAACTTGTATTTGAGTATTAGTATCCTTACTAATAACTTTCTCATTAATTTCTTTTTCATATGGATTTCTAGGTGACTTTAATGTGATAAAGTGTAATTATTTTTGAAATGAATAGAGAATCAGAAATGTTAGACTTGACTACTAGATGTTCTTATACCTTTAGTTTTGACTTAAGTTGTTAAAAATTTTTTTTAAGTTATACTATTATATTTAGTATACCAAATTATAGAAATTTAGAAGATAAACTCTGTACCATAATATGTAGTAAATGTGTTACTTAAGGACAAATAACAGTTAAGTTTGGATGATTTTGATACGCCCAAAAAATGTTCAATTTTTCATAGCTTTTACTGCCTATATTTGGTGATTTTCAATGATATTGCAGTTTAAAGAAAGATAATTTGTAGATTTTTTATTTCAGGGACAAGAAATGGAGATTTGGAGAAAAAGAAGCAAAAACGATGCAGTTTGGAGCAAAAACGAGCAAGAAAGAAAATTTTGTCCTAGCACATTTCAATGTCTTTCTATGCATGTCTTTCTATGCTCTTTCTATGCTTAATCTCTTTTTCACTTCTCACATATTTTTGAATGACATTGAACTTTAAAAAATGTTATTTTACACTTATTTTGTGGGTCTATCTGTTAGGAACCCAACGCAACTGAAACAGGCTCAAATGGAGCTTAAACGGAGCTAAATGAAGCAAAATGGTGGAGCTGCGCATGGTGTCAGAATCGGCGCTGACAGTGCCCGAGACGGTTTGGACATGATCTTGGGCAAATTTCTTGAAGATTCAATAAATTTGGATGCTTTTTGGAAGGTTGCTTGAGACAAATCTTGGGAAATTCATCCCTACACTATAATAGAATGCTTTTATGTTAGAAATAGTGGTGTGTGTGAATGGAAAAATATGGAGATTATTTAGAGATCTTAGGAATAGGAGTAGAAATGTAGGTTTCTACCTTTTTGGAGAGATTAGTGAGAGGATTGTGAGTGACTCTGTAAGTTAATGTTCTAGCATTGCATGGATCTGCGGGAGACATTGTCGGAAAGATTTTCATCTTTCGTTCAAGGGGAAATAACTAAGTATTGTGTTCTTCATTTTCTTATGATTTTGTAAACACTTATCTAGTGGATTTGCTTTGATTTCATGAATTTTTTTGTTGTGTTTTCGTCATTCTTTGTGATGTGTTTCTCTTACTCTTTCTTCTTTTTCGTAAATAGTGGAATGATAAGATTATGTCGTTATTTTCCTTTTACTTTTCTTTTGCAATGAGTAGGATTCATATTTAGGATATTGGGATGCATGCTAGATAAAGTTTTAATTATAAATTGTGATGGTTTTTCAACTCCACTCTTAATTTACTTTTCAATATGACCAATTGAATTGTTAAAATATGTTGTGAAACATATGATCTGGAAAATGGAGTTTGAGTTCTACAACAGAGTGAAAATCACATTTAAGTCCATGAAGGAGAATGATTTTCTATAACACTGAATCAGGGTAGAGAATTAAAATTGCTCTTATTTGGCCATACAATATTTAATGTATCTCATTCCTTCACATTATCCAATTCGCTATATAAGAATAATGATTTTTAATATCTTAAAATTCTCCAAACCAACTCATGCAAAAAGGGTTATCTTTAGAATTAAAATATAGGAATAGTTACTATCCTTACATTTAACATTCGCATTTAGGAGTAGTTGCTAGATAAAACACCATTTTAATTGACATTCTAAACTAATGAATAATAGTAGTAGATTGGAATTTGACTAAGGACATCTTTCCTCGCTTGCTTATGGGATCGTTATTCGGGCTTAATGAAAAAGTCCTATATTACTTGAAGTTATACGTGCACTTGCATAGAACCCAAAATGTGTGGAATATTTGCTATATTTCATAATATTTCAATTTTATATATTAGATGCTAAATAAAAATTTAGTCAAGTTTTTGGTTGTCTTTTGATAGCTAAATTAGTTCGTAATTACGCGTCAGGTCAAGTTTTTGGCACCGTTTCAGAGGAATTAAATTGACATAAAACAAGCAAAAAAATAACACGTACTATGGGTGCCTCACCAGCACATCCTCAGATGAAGTTTGTTCATTAAAAGAACAGTCTGTCATAACCTTCACAGATGAAGACTTGTTTCTCGGCACCGCCGACCACAACCGACGGCTCTATATCTCTGTTAACATTGGCAGATTCGTGTTGTCCAGGGCTTTGGTGGATTATGGAGCATCACTCAAGTTAATGTGTCTATGGACTTTGGCACATTTGGATATTGAAGTTCAAGAGCTTACAACTGATAAAATGATGTTAAGAGGATTTAATCAGAAGGGAGAAAGAGCTCTTCGATTGATTACACTGCTTATGAATGTTCGAGAACTAGTAACAGCCACAAAATTTCATATCATTGACGCCAAAAACTCTTTCAATGCTCTACTTGGTCGACTGTGGATTCATGAGCACAACATGGTTCCATCTTCCATACACCAATGCATTAATTATTATAAGAAAGGATAAGAACATTGCATTAAAGGAGATTTATAGCCATTCTCAGTTCGCAAAGTTCGCATTCATGAAGATGCCACCTACTATGGGCCTCCAAAGAAAACTGTCTTCTCGCATGAAATTATGACGAACAAAATGGAAGATTCAGAAGAGTTACAAAGAAGAATCCATTCAGCTCCGCCTCATCAATCTTCCACCACTCTTTTTCAATATGTTGGTGGGGGTTCATTTAGTTCGTGCACCCAAGGTCGAGGCCGGAGTCGTAGACGAGGAAGAACCAATACAATTACTGGATGGACTAAGCTGACTATTAACATTGATGTTGAAGAAAGCTCCGAAGATGAAATGATGATGATAAAATAGAAGAAACCACAGTACGAGATGGCCTTAGAGGATGTAAAGAAAGTGAATACGAGTCAATGTATGATCAGATAAACCACTATGTGAATTCCATGACCCTTACTTTGATTCTCCCTCAAAAGCTCAAGAGTTTAGAAGTCAAGGAAGTCCATTACGTTGGTTCAAAGCTTATTAAAATTTACCATGCTTCTACTTCTACTAATCTTGAAATCATGTAAATTTAGACGATGATCCCAATGAATTAATGGAATTACCTTTTGGTTACTTTTCTTCTTGTGTACAAAATTTAATTCAACAGAGATATTTGCCAAAACAAATGAAAAAAGACAAGTTATAACATTTTGAAAAATTATGGAATGTTAAAAGTCAAACAACTAACTCAAAAGAAGGTCTCGGATTTGGTACTGTAGGACCAGTTGATGATTCTAAATTTTGCATGGCTGTTGCGAGAGGATTAGAAGAGGATTGCCTTAATGTATACAAAGACTCTCAAGATCATTTAATTGAAGATGCTTCATCATAATTTGAGGAAGAAATTAAATCAACTATTGATGAACTGAAGGAAATTCACCTCAGAGTTGAGGAACAGCCTCGACCTACATTTATAAGTTCTCTAATCAACAATAAAGAATCTTCAAAACTAATCAAGTTACAATCAGAATTCAAATTTTATATTTCATGGAGATATGATGAAATGCCAGGATTATCCTCGGAAGTTACAATTCATAAACTCGGGGTGGACAAAGATATAACCCCGGTAAAACAAGCTCCCAAGAGAATGCGCCTCAAAATAGAGAAATAAGTCATTGTCAAGGTGAAGAAATTGATTGAGGATAACTTTACAAGAGAAGAGTAGTACCCCACGTGGTTAGCCAATATTGTACCATTTAAGAAGAAAAATGGACAAATCCGTGTATGAGTCGACTTCAGAGATTTAAACAAAGTCTGTCCAAAAGATGAATTTTTGTAGCCGATACCAAAAATGATGATGGACATCACTTAAACACATGAGATTTTCTCTTTCATGGATGGATCATCAAGATACAATAAAAACAAAATGTCTCCAAGGGATGCAGCACTTACAGCCTTCAGAACTCTGATTGGGGTCTTTTACTAAACAGTGATGCCATTAGGGTTAAAGAACGCCATAGCAACATATCATCGGGCAATGAAGAAAATCTTTGACGACCTCATTCACAACCAAGTTGAATGCTACGTGGATGACTTTGTCATCAAGCGCAAATAGAAAATAGGTCATTTGTACAATTTGAGGATTGTGTTTGAACAATAACGATAATATAATCTCAAGATGAATTCCTTAAAGTATGCCTTCGGCGTCTCCTCCAAAAAATTTCTAAGATTCGTTGTTTGCCATCGCGGAATCGAGATTGACCCAGATAAGACTAAAGCTATCTTAAAAATGCCTCCTCCTAAAACTTTGAAGAAACTATGCTCCTTCGAGGGAAATTTGGCATATCTGAGATGCTTTATTTCTAATCTCTCATGTAGGTGTCAGCTCTTGTAGGAATTAAATAAAAAAAAGCCAAATTTGTTTGGGAAGAGAAATGCAGTAAGCCTTTGAGGACGTTAAACATTATTTAATGACATCTCCTATTTTTGCAGCCCCTATCCCGAGAAAACCATTGATAATTTATACTGCAACCTTAGAAGACTCTCTTGAAGCCCTGTTGGCTCAACTCAATGACAAGGGTAAGGAAAATGCACTTTAATACTTGAGTCACCATTTAATACCAACGAAAGTAAAGTATCCACCTACAAATAAGAATTTTCTAGCTTTAATTTTTGTCGCCCAAAAGATTAGACTTTACATGCTCTCTCATAAAATTACCCTTATTTCAAAAGTTAATCCAATGCAATATTTGTTGACTCGACCAACACTTTTTGAATGTTTAGTAAGATGGTCAATGATTTTATTACAATTTGATATAACTTTTGTTCCCCTCCGCACTATCAAGGGAAAAAGTTTAGCAGATTTCCTTGCATCACACCCACTTTTTACTGAGTCCCCTCTTAATGATGAGTTACTAGATGAACATGTATTATATATGGATTTCTCCGGTGCACAACACTGGGAAATGTACATTGATGGAGCCTCATCAGCAAAAAACGATAAAGGATCAGGAATAGTTATATCGGGCAGAGCAAAAATTTGGCTGATTTTCATCTTGCCAGATAAGGGCATATTGAGATTCTCCTATCACTTTACAGAGCCATGCCGAAATAATGAAGCGGAATATGAAGAACTAATCACTAGATTGAAATTATCAATCCTCATGAATATAATAGATTATTGACCTCACTTTTGGTTGAGGTTTAGTTTTTCCTCTTTAGTAGCCTAAGGTCTAGCCATAGGACTTTCCTATTGACTATTCTTAGAAAACTAGACAAGGAACCCTCACCATTAGAAATTTCAAACTCTTCTCTACTCAACTTGAAGTTCCACATATTAGTCCTAACCTCTAGCACTTAGTAGGTGGGGTCACTATAAAGGAAACTCAAGATGAGTCACCCTTAGGACTGCTGGACCTTAGGGTTGATTCTGGGTGTTGGTCTCGGGCTAAGGCACTTATTTGCACTCACAATCACTCATTACCCTAAACCCAGAACTTCTAGGCTTTGGTCCCTTGATACTTTTGGTAGACCCTTGTATATGGTTCCCTAAACCCATTATCCCTAGGCTAGGGTTTAGCTAAGAACACTACATAAAGGACCCAAAATGGGGTATCCATTGATCAATGGCTTATTTATGTTGGTCACCAAATTAACTCCACCTCAGCCATTGGTTAGACCCTAAGACTGAGCCAAAACCCATCTAACCCCCATCTAAAACTCACCTAGCCACCTAAGCTAAGCCATGGACCAAAGGTCCCCTAAATTAAGGGATTTCATTCCAACTTTGCCTAAGCTTTGGATTTTTTTTTCCAAAATTAAACCTCAATCCATTAAATTTCTATGATATATTCCCCTGGGTTCCCTGTGCTCCTAGCCACCTCCCCTTGGCTAGTCGGCCAGCATAGTGGCCGGAAAATGGCCAAACCGAGAGCCACCCCCATGGAGCTTCACCAAAATCAAACCTAGAGGCCAGCTCATCCAAATGAAGCTCTAGAGCTCCTCTGCCCTCCAACTAAGCACCTGCATCCAAACTTGTGCCCTGAGAGCCACCCCATGGCTATTTTTATAAAAACTCACCTCCACGACCATGGGAGGTGTGCTAAAAATTTCTTAAAGAGAGCCTCCCAAACTTCTCACAAAGCTTCTCTCAGATCCCCTCAGTGCAATCCAACCCTTCTCCCCCATTGAATTCTAATGTGGAAGCTTAATTTTGAGCCCAAACCTCTGCCCAAAAGTAGGACAGAACTCATTACACTTCCACAGTTAACCAAACTTCAATTACTTATGCCCACACCTTCACAACCAAGAAAGAAGCCAAAGCCCCATAAAATCCCCCATCCACAAAGCCTCTACCATAGCTCTAGTCCAACATCCAAATCCGGTCGTGATCAAAATCATATCTAGGCCTCACACCAAGGCAAGAGGCTTAATCCCTAGCCTCCTTGGACCCCAACAGACATGCCAAGGCCCTCTGATTGAAGCTTCACATCTTAGAGCAAAGGTATAAAACTTCTCCCCCTCCCGAGCCTATTTTGATTCTCTATTTGATTAGGCTTAATTTAATTGCATGATTACCGTATGGATGTGCTCTTCTCACTTAGACGAGTCCATAGGATCAAACCCGAAGTGATTTGCCTGAGTCTAGGTTAAGATCTTAGGGTTTTAGTGTGGACGGTCACGGGATCACTCTATCGGGGACTATGACGGGGAGTCATTTGATCAAGTGTGTATCGAATGGATGAAGGAGATCAAGCCGGACAGCTCTTTGAAACATAAATCGCGGGCCGAGTCAGCAACTACATGGATGACGGCGTACAGCCAGAGCGCGCCATGCGTGCCTTCGGAGCTGCCTAGGATCTAGTCAACACGAGCTATTTAAATAGATAAATATGAATTTTTCTTATTTATATAAATACCCCTAACTTAAAAAATTCATTTCTTGGTGTAGAAAAGTCACAAAAATAAAATTAAAAAAACCCTCTTGCTCAGTGAACCAAGGAGAATAATGTGGAAATAATTTTCAGTCTATGAAGATCATTTTATGTATATTTTATTTTTAATTATTTAAACACTATTTAAAATAATTTGATTCTCCATGCATATTGACTTATCACCATAGCTTGAATTTTTGGCATATTGTAACCTCTATCAAGTGGAACATTCTCTGATTTTTCTAAAGTCAGAGGAGATCTGTAGATAGAGAATCATATTTTTCAAGTTTATGTGCATTATTTTCTTAAAATAATCATGGAAATTAGCATGTTGCTTAGAAAAATTGAAGAAAATTTTGGAAGGTTTACTATGACCATAAAACCCTTTGAAAAATTTCTCATGAGCCAAGTCATTTAAAATGCATCTAATTTTCATAAACACTAAATCAATTAGATAATTAATTTTGAAAGATATAAACATTTAAATGAATTGATTTTTTATTTCCTCTATTATTTAAGATCCAGAGAACTCACCATAAGAATTTCAAAATATTTTTAGTTCATTTGATAACTTAAGTTGATTTCAAAGATAAACATCACTTTTGTCAGATAAACATCTCTTTTGTCATTTAAATGATTTTTGAAAATCAAAATATAACTCAAAAACTTAGAAAACTTAGTTTTTTCAGTTCTCTATGCTCAAGGGTATTTTCTAAAAATAAAATGATATCTAAAATAAAAACTTCATTTTGAGCCTATTTTTAAATATTTAACTAATTAAAAATTCTTAAAAATCACAAAAATAGTAAAACTCATAGAAATGTTCTAAATTGCTTCCGAATCACTTAGAAATAATTAGAATATTTTTCCTGATTTTCTAACTAAAGAAACTGAATTTCAAAGTTTAAAAGTAATTTTTAAATGCTAAAAATGAGTTTTCACTAAAATAATTCCAATAAATCAAATAAAATTTAGAAAAATATAAAATCTTCTTCTCTGAGTTCTCTAACCTTAGGGAGACTTTTTAAAAATACAAAACTAAATTTCCCCCATTTAAAATATTTTATATTGAATAAATACCCAGAATTTAAAATAATTCTTAAAACTCAAATAAAATCCAAAAAAATCATGAAATTTAGTCCAAAGGCTTCTTTGGTCTAAGCCTACCACCAGTAAAAATTTCACAGAATTAGGATATACCTTGGTCATTAGGATATTCCTTGGTCAAGTTAGGAACTTTCTTTAAAAAATCCTATTTTTACGTGAAAATAATTATTTAAATTGAATTAAATTTTGAAAAATCACATTTTCTCCTCTGATGTCTTAATTGACCCATAAATGAGGCAAGAAAAAATTTCAAAGTCATTTGAATTGAATTTGACAAATTATGAAGTGTTAGAGCCTTAGGGGCAAATATGTAATTTTTGAAATTTAGCCTTAATTAACATTTAGGCTTAATTAAAAGAGGGAAATGGGTAACTTCTGACCTTAATTTCGATATTTGACACACCAGGGGATAATTGGCAGAAACTA
>NW_018165334.1:181387-190808 GCF_001263595.1 Phalaenopsis equestris
AATAATTAATCAATTTAATACCCCTATTTTGATTTTCAAATAAAACTCAAATCATGAATCATGACCACCTAAAGCCTAACCTTTTCAAAACTAATTAGGACACTCACCTAGGTCTTAAGGGCTTAGTAGTGACTTAGGCTAAATCAAGTTTCATTTAAATGAGGATTAGAAAAGTAAATATCATAAAAAATTAAAACATCTTTGAAACACTAGAAGCCCAATTAGGATTAAAATTTGGCTAAGTGTTCCAATAACACTAACTTGCTTCTTTAAGGGTCTTCATCCACATAATTCTTAAATTGAATCACAAATGATAATTACCCTATTCTTAGGGATGATTGAGACATCAGTGCTTATTGAGCATTAAGGGTATTTATAGGATGAATTATTAAGCAACATAATAAGTTTAAAATAAATTAGGATTTTCCACCAGGCAACGAGAGAGTAGCACGGACCTGCTTTTTTCTCTAGATCTGTTGGACATCTTGAAGATCTATTAAACTTAATATGTCTTGTTTGATAAAATGATCCTTAATTAAATCTCTAAAGACCCACCAAGATATGACATAGGGTTAGGAAAACTACCAAAACCTTACTTTTTACCTCTATATAAATTGCCCTGGCATGCAGTTTGAGTTTCAGGTGGTGGAACGAGACTCACCAGGTACCCTTTTCCGGTTTTTAGCGTTGTCTTTCTTGTACTTTCATACTGTACTTTTATACCTGCAAATTTGCATGTTAAACAACAGTGAAACCCTGCATGAAAACTAAAACTATTAGGATAGCCACAAAACCAAAACCAAAACTAAAATCAACCAAGATAAAATTCACTGCCACAACATTCAAATATAAAACAACTTAGAATTTAATCACAAATATTACACAAAACTACAACTTCAAAAAAATTAAGACGTCTCTATCGGATGATTGGGAATTCCTCAGAGGAGGTAACCTACGGTTGCTAATGAGGGTTGCTAACGAGGCTTCCCATGGTCTAAATCAAAATTATGGAACTCATTAAGTTGAGTTTAGTAAATTCATTTGGACTAAGTCAATCCAATAGAAAATAGTGGTGCTGGAACAAGGGAACTGTAGGATCCTAATCGGTGTCATTCTAATCAACCTTAACATGCCCCCCCCATTAAATTTAAAGAATTTCAACAATAAGGCCACCTGATTTAACATCATAATTTGACACACTTGAAAACTCAAACTCGTCGCGGCAAGAAGCTTGGAGCTAGCATGGCGGGCAGCACGAACATCTTCAACTGCAAAACCTGTCTTCCCCAGCTAAACCAATCTTTCTTCCTTAGACTTAAATAATAAAGTCATAGGACTTTGAGGTTGCTTGCTTATGCAACGTAAATCCTCATCTTATCTTTAGGCCTTTCTGTAGCCCTGCTGTACAACATAAGCCCTAACTTGTCTTAGGATTCCGAGGTTGTTTTTTATCACGACCTAAATCCTCACATCTTTCAAGTTAATTGTGTGATCATTTCACACAAATGTAAACCCTCACAAAAAAAATGGCAGGATGAAACACCTAAATATTTACACCTAAATATTTCTTAAAATTGGCAGGATGAAACACTTAAAATTTTCTCCTATAAATTTAAGCCAAACATTAGGATAGCTTGGGAAGTCAACATCCCTCTCCTCCGGATCCATGACATCCCTTAGTTCTTCCCCTTTTGGACTCTACAATAAAATGTTCCAAATTTGAACCAATCCAATTCACACCTCTACGTATGATGTCATTGAAAAGTCCTACCATTTGAAACTCCTTAAAGATAATATTTCCTGATTTTTATCGAGAGTCTTCTTAGGTGACTTTGGTCGTTTATGATGTAGATAACTATAGGGGCTTGCCTTTACAGGAAGCATGTCCAAACCCAACTTAATATAAATACTATTTATTTGTTTGTATTAAATAGCGGAAATTGTTGGCAAATATAAAGGTTTCGCAGACTAAACGGATGTCATAAATAGGGGAACTTGTCGGCAAATGTCAAGTCTTGTGTTTATCCTTCGGGATAGATACAGGATTTGTGTTACAATGCTCTTTCATTTAAACTATGAAAAATATGGGGTCAGTTTGATTTCATATTTCTCTAAAACTAAATATATATGTAAATTAAAATGTTCTTCTGAAGCGGGCAACGGGATTTCGATTCCGGTGACCGACAGCTTCTTACTGGTAACTCCTCCAACCAAAAATAACGCCGACACAGATATTGTCATTTATGGTGACTCATAAGTCATCATTCAACAAGTTGTCAGACAATACAAGATTTTAAAGCCAAGATTAGTAAAATAACACCGATATTTACTACTAGAAAAGATTCCCAGTGTGACTCTCTACCAGATTCCTCAAGACAGTAATGCTCATGCTGATGCTCTAAAAAAACTTATTAAGTAGCTGGCATGTCCACCAGAGGATTCCATCAACATTACAGTACATGGATGATGAGTTTTATCTAAGATCAACCTCGATAATTTACACAAGCTCAAAAAAGAAGAAGGAACGATTATTGCAGTTGCTGACATCAACAATGGTTGGCATAAGCCATTAATAGAATATTTACAGGCTGGAAAGTTACTAGAGGAAAAGTCTTAGGGATATCATATCACGAGAAGAGTGATGTCATCTGCTCTAGTGGGTGATTTCCTTTATAGAAGATAGTTCGATCAGATGTGGTTGCGATGTTTAAGCAGAGCAAAAGCGTAGAGTATCTTCAAGGATGTACACGCCAGATTGCGTGTTGCTCACCAATCAGGGCCAAAAATGAAAGTGAAGATTAAGAAACTTGGGTATTATTGGACAGTGATGATGTCTGATTGCATGGATACAGCCAGAAAGTGTCACCATTGCCAAGTGCCTAGTGTGGTCTTACACCAACCTCTAAATGTGCTACACCCAACCGTACCCTCGTGGTCATTCTAGTGTTGGGGCATGGACATAATAGGACTGATAGACCCTCCATCCTCTAAGGGACATAGATTCATTCTTGCTACTACAGATTACTTCTCCAAGTGGGCAGAGGTAGTACCGTTACAAGAGGTTACATCACAACACTTCCTTCAATTTTTCAAAAGTCAAGTCGTCTATCGTTTCAAAGTTCCACGCAGAGTAATTTCCAACAATGAGACAACTTTCAAGAGCACAAAGATCAACAACTTTGTCAGACAAGATGGGATAGACTAGAGATACTCTATAATTTACTATCCCAGAGCAAACAAACTAGTGAAGACTATCAACATGACAATGGTACAGGTTTTTGAGAAGACATTGGATGAAAAGAAAAGAGATTGTCATAATAAACTGTTATAAGCTTTGTGGGATTACTGGACAAGGTTTAGGACTCCTACTCAATGTACACTCTACGCACTTGTATACGGGTTCGAGTCCGTACTATCACTAGAAGTTAAGACACCGTCTCTCAGAGTCACCGTCACCAACCAAATTATAATCGAAGAAAGTTAAAACTCAGACTTGAAGAATTCGAAAGTCTTGAGGGAAAGCGATTAGAAGCACAACAACATTTGGAGCTTTACCAAGCAAGGATTGGGTGAGCTCGTTCTTATTGCAAATAGCTTTATGCTTGCACGTCGCAATATAGGTGGAAATATTGAACTAACTTGGGAGGGACCATTTGTTGTAGAAAAAGTCTATTCAAGAGGAACTTACTAGCTAGTGGATTTTCGAGGCGAATGACCTATAATGTTGATCAATGGACGATATTTGAAGACATACTGACAGTGCTTAAAATTTTCTTTTTGAGACTAATTATTCTTGGGCTATTTATTTGGCCACGAGTCTGTGACTGGGTCCAAAATTTTGTAATAAGTTAACCTCAATAAAATGAAAACTTTTAAAGTTGCATGCTTTGATGTTCTCATTTCCACTTTTAAGTTTGATATTCTACTAAATTAAAAAAAATGTCTATATATAAATAAATTTAGAAACTTCGCACCCGTATAAATAAATTTTGTGTTATAAATGATTTATTTTGCTCTCATTCTTGCTAAATTTCAGTGCACTAATGCTTTTTTTGTCATATGCAAAAAGAAAATGTCAGGATAAAAGCTAATTTTTGCTTTCAAGAATGGTTGGAATCTCACACTTAATGGGGAAAGGGCACCTCAGGGTGGCATCATAGATTCGACTTGAACTTTGATCAGGTTGACGTGAACTATGAGGGTCCATCAATGGACATAGTCAGTCATCAAGAAAAAGAGGGACTACTTTCGTTAAAGATCGACACTAAAGAAGATTCCTCACTGAAGAGTAAGAAAGTGATAGCGCTGTAGGACACGTTGGAGGGGACTAGTCGCTTGCTATCAATGATAACTTGGCCAACAGGATGTCTAATTAGTGTTGATGATGAGATATTGCCAGATGCACCGTTGAGAAGAACTCCTGTGAAAACATACTTTAAATGTAAAGGTAGCATCTCCATTTCAAGTTCAGGTGTTTTTTCTTTGGAAGGACAAAGATTTTTATTACTCCCAAAAGTATCTAATATTTCAAACTTTTTTTGAATATAATCTAAATCCTCATTACTTTCTTTAATAAATTCATCTTCCATTCTATCCCCAACTCTATACTCCATATATTCTTCTTCAATTCTTTTTCAAAAATTTTCAATGAAATATTCATTGCTTAAATCATTACTAATCTTTATTCTAAAGAATTTATCATCTTTTCCATTTGCTGGACATTTCATATATTTTTCTATATTAAATGTAACTTCCTGATCATTGACTCTCACGATTAAATCATCTTTTTGCACATCTATTAAAGCTTTTCCATTAGCAAGAAAATGTCTTCCTAAAATAATTGAAATTTCTTTATCTTCCTTCATATATAATACAATAAAATCTACAAGAAAGATAAATTTATCCACTTTAACCAATACATATTCTATAACTATTTTAGGATAATTAATTGAATGATTGGATAACTGAACATTTACAGTCATTTTCGACACTAAAAAGCTTAGGAGTTGCCCGTTTGAAGCTGTCAGTCGCCAGAATCAAAATTATGTCTTCCGCTTCAGAAAGGCATTTAATTTAAATATATATAAATGTATGTTTACAAAAATATGAAATCAAACTTATCCCATATCTTTCCTAGTTCAAATGAAAGAGCACTACACCTCAAGTTATGTGTCTATCCCAAGTGATAAACACAATACTTGAGAGTGAGACACGATCAAATAAACTAAGAAATATATGAAATCTGTTTGGTCTGCGAAAACCATTTTTATTTATAAGCTGACAAGTTCCCCTATTTAATTCAGAAAATTAAATGAGGTTTATATTAAGCTGGGTTTGAAAAAAAGTCTTATAAGGGCAAGCCCTTATAGTTAATTACATCTTAGATAACCGAAGTCACTTGAGAAAACTCTCGATAAAAATTAGGGAATATTATCTTCAAAGAAGTCAAAAAGATAAGGCTTTTCAATGAGATAGGACAAAGAGGTGTGAAAGTGGAATGACTCAAATTTGGAACATGATATGGAATCCAAAGGAAGGAAGACCAGGGGATGTCATAGATCCGGACGAGAACCTTGGTGACTTCCCAAGCTATCCTATGGTTTGGCTTCAGTTTAGAGGAGAAATATTTAATGTTTCATCTTGAAAATTTTATTAATTAGGTCTTACACTCATGTGAAATGATTACACAAATAGCCTAGAAGATGTGAGGATTTAGGTCGTGACGAACGAAAACCTCGGAATCCTAAGACAAGTCAGGGCTTAAATTGTACAGCAGAGCTATACAGAAGCCTAAAGAAAAGTTGAGTATTTATGTTGCATAAATAAACTACCTCAAAGTCCTATGGCTTGGTAATATAATTCTAAAGAAAGAATGGTTTAGCTGATGTAGACATGTTCTGTTATTAAAGATGTTCGGGCTGCCCACAATGCTATCTCTAAGCTCTTCGTCATGGCAAGTTTAGGTTTTCTATTGTGTCAAATTATAATTTCAAATTAGATGTCCCTAAGGGTCATGGTTATTTAAATGTCATGGGGCATATTAAACTTGATTGTAGTGACACCGGTTAGGATCCTACAGTTCCCTCATTTTGACACCACTATTTTCTTTCGGATTCACTTAGTCCAAATGAATTTACTAAACTCAACTTAATGAGTTCCATACTTTCATTAATACTATGGTAAATCTCATTAGCAACCGTAGGTTACCTCCTCCAAAGGATTCTTTGTCCTCTAATAAAGACGTTTTAATTTAGTTGTAATTTTTATTTGATGATGTTTATGATTAAATTTTGAGTTGTCTTATATTTTAAATGTTGTGGCAGTGAATTTTATCTTGTTTTATTTTTAGTTTTTGTTTTAGTTTTACGGCTATCCTAGTAGTTTTAGTTTCATGCAGGGTGACGTCATTGTTTAACATGCAAGCTTGAGGTAAGAAGTACAAAAAGGTTAATGCAATAATATAAAAGCATTACTGTCGATTCTTCTCAATCCTCCACCTAAAAGGTTTGTACTTGCAAAGCATGTATATAATCTTGCAGGGAACTTAAATTGCAGGGGTAGATGAAGGCTTAGCTACCAAACCCCAAGTTATGACTTTATGGAATCTCAGAAGATCCTAGTAGATGGTGTTAAAACAAAAATATGACAAGTCCAATTTTCCCTTCAGAATGTCTTATAGATTTTAAATTGTTTGAGGCATGAACTTGGACCACATTGAAGATCTCTAGAAATATTTCGAGTTCATTTTAAACTTATCATATTGTTCTATTAATCATTTGAGGTCGAAGTGTGACTACCCTGTTGCTCAGTGAAACTTGACAATTTAATAATCTCGAGGATAGTATACCCAATTAATCAATTGATGTTTCATTTAAAAATTATGTGAGTGGGTGCCTCTAAAGCCAGCTTAGTCATTTAAGATTGTCTTGCTCGCAGTTAAGGTCAGGCTTGTAGTGTTTAAAGATGTTAATTTCCAATCATGTTATCTTCTAAATCTAATCAATTTAGTGTAGATATCGAGCCTACGTCACTATTAAGCCTTTAATAATCATGATATGTGGAACGGTGATTATAAAAAAATTGATTTAAGTGATATGTATTCTTATTAAAAAATCACATCATCATCAATCTTCGACTCAAGATAAGTAAATTATCATCTTTTCTATCTTAAGCCCATCACTTAAGAATCATTTGATCTTAATTGGCTTTCAAGTCATGAAGATTAGGAAAATTATGATATTGTTGATGTTGTGCAAAGGTGGTAAGTGAGTTTCTATCTTTTAATCCCATTGCATTTCAAATATCCAAAAAGGTTCATTAAGATAAAATTCCCCATTTTCCCTTGGTTAATCCTAAATTGTTATTAAGAACCAAAGTCTAAAATGACTATTTTGCCCTTGGGGTACTTTACCTCATAACTCATTAAACACAACTCAAATGACTTGAGCATTCAGAGTGGCATATCCATAGTTAATTGGAACATCAGGGAAGATAATGTGGTTTTTCTTTATGTTGTTTTTTAAATTCAAGAAATAGTGTTTTCAAAATTGATTTATTTAACTATTCAAAATAAATTTTTTATTTATGAGAAAATTAAAGGAGATTTCCTTAGGTCAAAGAAACACTTAGGCAAAATTTCATGGATTTTTTAATTAAATTTTCATTATTATTATTTAATTTTGGATAAATTTCAATGATTTATTTAAATAGAAATAGTTAATTAACTATCAAAAATTTTTTTATATTTTTATTTGACTTCTTTGAGTCCAAAAAACTCATAGAAACAATTTTTGCATTTTTACGATTTTTAATTTATTTGTTATGATTATATTTATTGAGAAAATAAGGAAAATTCAATTCTAAGCTTTTAAAATTTATTCTTAACTTAGGAAAAATAGGACAAAAGTCTTAATGAATTCTAAGTGTTCAAAAAAAAATTGTACACATTTTGAACCTGTTTTTGTTTTTTTTTTAAATTTTGATTATTTTAATTATTTTTAATCCAAAAAAAAACTTTGAAAATGACGTATTTTCACAAAAATAGATCTTATTTTTATTAAATGCCCCTGATCACAAGGAACTCAGAAAACTATTTGTCATGATTTTTCTATGGCTATTTAATTTATTATCATTCTTCTTGTACAAAAAATACAAAGTTTCTTTAAAAATCAATTTTAGTACTTAAACAAAGCCAAATAATTTATAAATTTTTATAGTGAGTAAACATGATTTTTATGCACAATGTGGAATTGATTTTATAAATTTTTGATAAGTATATAATTTAGATAAATTAATACAATGTGTATACACTTAAGTAAATATATAAATTTACAAAATTATTTAAGCCATCCTAGTATTTTTTTCTAAGCATCTTTGACCATAGAAAATCTGTTAAAATTATTCCCATAATTTTCCAAGTGATCTGTTAATTTATATATATATAATGGCCAAAATGGCCACCTTAGCTTGAAAATTAAGGTTAAAAGCATAGATATGCTTACTGACCTTGGAAAAAACAGAGGACATAGTCTTTGTCAAGGGGAACAAACCCTCAAAATTTCAAGTCATGGCGGGCAATGTTTGATAATAATGAATTAAAATACTCCAGAAGGTATTTATTTCTTTAAAAATAAGGAAATAAGGACATAATTTTATTTTTAGTCCACATTATTCACCTCTTTACACAGAGCAACAGCATAATATTTTTTTATGATTTTTTTGGAGAAAGATATGGATTTTTGAGATTCAGGCATTCAAAATAATTAAAAAAAAATTCATATTTTTCTACTTATCCACGCGGCGCCAACTCATCCTACGGCAGCTCCAAACTCAAACGCGGCGCGCTCCCATTCATTACACATTCCACCTAGGCATGCCACGCCACTTGCGGTTCATGCACGAAGAGTGCATCCGGCTCGATCACCTCTATCCATTGGATACATGCACGATCGGACGACATCCGTTCATCGTCCCCAAGTGACCTAACCCATACGTCGTTCACACTAAAACCTTAAGATCTTCACCTAGACTCAACCAAATTGCATGGGGCTTATTTCTATACTTTGATCTACTCAAGTAAAATATATCTATATAGTATATATAGTATGAAATACAGTAAATACATGAAATGAATAAAAAAAGGCTCAGATTAGGGTTGAGGTTCAATACCTTTGTCTGAGAGGGGAGGCCTCCATCAGATGGTTGTGGCAGCTTTGATTGGGTCCAGCGAACCTCTAGATGAAGTCCTAGGTCCTAGTTAATTGTCTAGGTATGATTTCAATAAAAGTGGATTTCTGGTGTTGGTTTAGAGCTATGTTAGAGGCTATTTGGGATGGGGCTTTTATGGGGAATCAACTCCTCTTACTGCGGTGTGGTGTGTGAACTGTTAATTGGAGTTTGGTGGACTTTGGAGGTGTAGGGA
>NW_018165334.1:191095-211029 GCF_001263595.1 Phalaenopsis equestris
TGGAGTTTGGTGGACTTTGGAGGCGTAGGGAAATATGTCCTAGTTTGAGCTAAAATTTGGAACTCAAAATTGAGCTCTCATAGTGGGAACCAGAGAGAGAAAAATGTGAGATGAAGTTGAGGAGTTCTTGGAGAGACTCTGGAAGCAAATGGGCAGAGTTTCCCCAAGAATTTTCTTTACCTCTCCTTTGGCTGTAGAGGGGTTAATTTAAAGCCATGGCTACTTTATGGAGCTTAGGGCTTGACCAATCAAACAAGGCCAGCTTAGGGAGGTGTAATTTTGGGTTTTGGCCAATAGGGGCACCATTGGGCTGGCTGTTTTCGGTGAATGTCGTTGTGGCTGGCCATGGTATGATCACTTCTTGGCTCAGGGAGGTCAGGGGGTAGCTAATGATGGTTAACCCCTAATGGTATGGCAGGATGAAGAAGATATCTCAAGTTTAGTCCCAAAAGGGGTAAATCCCTTAAGTTAGGGGACCATTGGTCATAGCTCTCCTAGGGTGATTTAAGTAGATTTAGCCTGATTAATAAGATGCACTTGATGGTTGGAATGGTCCTTGGTTGTCCAATTTAGTTTGGTTTGGTCAAATTTGTTGTAGGGGTTCATTTGGGTCAAATTGGCTTGGTGTTGTGTTTAGTTTGGGCTAACCAAGAAATTGATCCCAATTAATTGATCATTTTGGTGTAAATAATTGCCAAAGAGAGTTTGTAAAATAATTGGGGTGGTTTTGAGCTGATTTGGAAGTTCAATTTGGTGGGTTTTGGTCATTTAGTCAATTTGGGGGTGTTGGATTGGACTTGGGTTTAATTTAGGCTAAGGTTGGATTAGTTCCAAATTGATTATTCAAAATGGTTTAGAGGAATGCCATAAAGTGTTTTAAACATAAATTGGGTGTCAATTATGAGGTTTGGATATTCAATTTGGAGACATAGCCAATTTGGGGCAAATTTGGGGGTTTTGAATGTTGGTTGAAATTGAGTAAAATTGATGTTTGACCAAGTCGAAATGAAGGTCCAATTTGATGTGTAGGATTGTTAGGATAAATTTAGGATTTAAATTAGGGAAATTGAGTGGATCATATGGTTCAATTAGGTGAGATTAAGTCATAGGGTCAAATAATCAAAATTGAGGTCAAATCATGGGTTAATTAGGCTTGGATTTGGTTTAAATTATCATATGAAAGATGAATTTGAGTTTAGAATTAAAATTGGCGAGGATTGGGGCAAAATTTATGGGTACGTGAGGTGAATTTGGAAATATTGGGCCTTTTAGGGAAATTTGAGGCGTTTTGGTCAAAGCGATCAAATTGGACAAATTGGGTTCGATTAAAGGGTCCAAATTTGTTTTTGGGACATTTGAAATTAATTTTGGGGGTTTTGGGAAAGTTTTGGCTACCAGGGTCATTTTTGTAATTTAGACAAATTTTAGGGTTTTTTTGTAATTTTTTGAATTTTTGGGAGCAAAAGGCAAAGTTGTATATTTTGGTACAATTGGGGAGCCAACCACATTATATGAGCTATGGACCAATGGAATCCCCATTTGGTTCCTCTATGTACTAGTCTTAGCTAAACCCCAGCCTAGAGCCAGTGGGTCTAGGGGACCATCTGCATGAGTTTTTCAAAAGATCAAGAGATCAAAGTCAACAAATCTGGGTTTTAGAGTTGTGAGTGAAAGTGAGTGCAAGTGAGTGCAAGTAAGAAAACTAACTCCACACCAACACCAAGGGTCAACCTTTTAGCTAAGTAGTCCTATGGGGACTCCCCTTAAGCTTTCTCTATAGTAGCCCCACCTACTAAGTGCTAGAGATTAGGACCAGCTTATGGAGCTTCAAGTTGAGCATAGAAGAGCTTAGAGCTTCTAAATGTGAGAGTTCCTTTTCTAGTTTTCTTGGAATAGTCAACAGGAAAATCCTATGGCTAGACTTTAGGCTAGTAAAGAGGGAAAACTAAACCTCAGCCAAAATTGAGGTCAACAAAAGGTAAATTTCTCCTAATCCAGGCCTTTTAATAATGGAGAAGGGCATCAGATTAATACTAGATCCTAAATTGCATAAAGCTTTTCAAAAAATTCTTTCTCCTACAGGACAAGAAATTGTATAGCTACCAGGATCTTTAAGTTTTTCGGGAAGCTTTTTTTGAATTTTTGCACTGCACTCTTGGTTTAGTGCAATCATCTCATTAGAAATAAACTTCCTTTTTTTATTAAGTATATCCTTCATAAACCTCACATAACTCTACATTTGTTCCAGAGCTTCAAAAAAAATACTATTAATGGTTAATTTCTTAAGAACTTCCAAGAATTTTAAAAATTGTTTATCCGAATTTTTTTGTCTTAATCTTTTAGGAAATGGAGGTGGCAATTTTTCTACAGTAATTTTCATTTGTCCAAAAAGGTACTCTAGTTTATGTTAAATATCTTTTTCATATTTTTCAATTTCCTCTCTTTCTTTCTCAACTTCAATTTCATTTAAAATTTTTGGTTTCCAATTCTTTTCCACTTCCCAAAAGATTAGTCTTAATTTGTTCTTTATTCTGGTCTTTTGGGTTAATCTCAACATTAATGGGCAAAGTTCCTGAAGGTCATATGGACTAACTGATTTTCCATGTTTCTAATTGCAGCTCCTTGGCTATGTATTTTATTTTCCATTTGTAATATTAAATCTTCCATTGATAATTTTCTCATTAATTTGTAGATTGCTATTAAAACCTAGAGGATAATTAGGTCTAGAATTAATATTTCCTTGGCTATTTAAATTTCCTCATAGATTCACAATGTTCCCACATTGTGAATTTACATGGTTAGGATTATTATTTTTCAAATTTTGATTAGGATGATTCTTATAACCTGGATTATAATAATTTGAATAAGGATTATTAGTTTGATTATTTATGGCAATTAATGTTGCATAAGGTGGCTCAAAATCTTTCATTTTCCTTAATGAATCATCCTCAATCACGTAAGGTTTTGAGAATAGTTAATTCCAAATTGATCTATTTTCTTAGACACAACAGCAACATGAGTAGCCATAATAGAAATAGCATCAAAATCATGAACTTTAGCTATTCATTTAGGATTTAGACCTTCAAAAGGCTATTGAAAATTGTTAGTAGTCATTTCTTTAATTAAAGAATATGCTTCATCAAATGGTTTTGACATTAATAAACCACCAGCAGCAGTATCAATAATAGATCTAATATATCCGACTAATCCATTATAGAATGCTTAAATTATCAACCAATCAGGTAAACCTTGATGTGGATACTTCCTATTAAGATCATGAAATCATTCTAAGGCTTCATAAATTGATTCCTTTTCAAATTGACAAAAAGATGTAATATCATTTCTAAGTTTAACAGTTTTAGATAATGGAGAATATTTTGCAAGAAAATTTTGAGATAAATCTCCCCAAGTTCCTATTGATCTAGGTGTTAATGAATTTAACCAGCCTTAGCTTTATCCCTTAATGAGAAAGGAAAAAGTCTATGTCCGACAACATCATCAGACACTCCATTATAATTAAATGTAACACATAGTCTTAGAAAACTTGCAAAATGTAAATTAGGATCATCAGATGGTATTCCCCAAAACTGATTATTTTTTATCATTTGGATGATAACTGGTTTAAGTTCAAATGAATTTGTTGCAACAACAAGTGTTTGAATACTCAAGTTAATTTCATCAGTTTTTGGGTCAGCATAATCTCTTGAAGGTCTTTGTTGATGTTCCAATTTGTTGAAATTAATATTTTATTTTTCTTATTTTTTATTTTTTTTTAGTTCTGTCTAATTCAGAATCAAAAGGTAGTTCCTTGAGATCCTAAACTACACATACAAAATCATATATATATATATATATATATATGAGAAGATTCATCTAGATGGTATTAACATTCCAAGGTGAAAAAATGCATTAACAAAAACAATAAGATTTAAAAAAGTCTACAATAAGGCTGGCGAAGAAGGTCCGCCTTTAGGAGAAATAAAAGAGGCATGGAAACATTGTTGGTTCCAAGAGCAGCTTTGGCAAGCCAGTTAGTTGGTCTATTGCCTTCTCTATGAATAAACTGGTACTTCAGATTGAGATTAGTGGCCATGAAATGAATCTTATGTATCCACTGCAAAATGTGCCAGAGGCAATCTATCTAATTTAAGAAGATGTTTACCAATATGTTGGAGTCAGATTCGACCACTAAATTTTGGATTTTGGCTCTAACAACAATATGGATGCCTCAATAAATAGTAATTGTTTCAGCTTCTAAAGCATCCCTTTCATCAAAGGGAGATTGAAATTTTAGCAGAAAGGAGCCTTGAGAGTTTCTAAAGAGCCCACCAATGTCAGCATCTAACTGATTAAAGCCTCCATCAGTGTTGAGTTTCAGCCACCTTGCATCAGGTTTAAGCCAATAGACCAAATGGTGTGCTGGAATGGGCTGACATGTTCTGTTGCCAATTAAGAGCAAATCAGGAAAGGCCTTCCAAATGGATAGTTTTTTCATATCTGCAAGGAAGTTGGAAGCCATCTGTTGCTTATCTACAAATTTGACTTAGTTCGTAGGCATCCAAACAAACCAGGCCACCACAAAAAGGATGGTAAATTGATTAATTTGATGCCAGTCCTTCCATCAACTAAGAAACTGCTGCCATGTAAGGTTAATAGTTTGCACTTGCAATTGGTTGAGCACAGAAGGCCACACTTGCTGAGCAAAACTATAGTGGAAGAAAAGGTGTTTAGTTGTCTCCTCCGGCTCCTTACAAAGAACACAATAAGAAGGGCCTCTCAATCCCTTAAGCTTCAGGATTTCATCAATTGGCAGAATAATGGAAAAGAGTCTCCAGTAGAATAAAGCTATAGAGGGAGACAAAAATTTCCCCCTCAGTGGTTTCCCCCAAGGGACCTACAGACCATGATGCTGTTAAGAGTAGATGTAGGCAAAAAGAGATTGTGTTGGGCTCTTTTTAGTGATGAGTTTATCTTTTATGGTATTATATAAAGGTATTTTAATGATATTTTGAGTAATTGTATTATCCATGATTTTGTAGAGAACATGAAGATTTCGTTGGCCCCCATTCAAGTAGTCAGACACCTTGGAATTCAAATTTGTGGGGGCATGGTGGATACCAGCCTACTTCCCTTCTCCCATCCAGTTATCTAGCCAAAAGTTGATATTCCCCTCCCCCAATTCCCAAATAAAGTTCTCTTTAATAGTATCCTTGACCATAAGCACTTGGGACCAAACTTTAGAATCTCCCAATTTAGGAGTAGCAAGAGAAGGATGGGAATCTCTACAATATTTACCATTCAGGAATATGGCCCAAAGTGATTCTTGAAATCTAAAATGTATCCAAAGTTTATAAAAATTGATGTGTCGCAAATTTTTAAAACTTCTAAAACCAAGCCCCCCATTTCTACAGGTTTGTAAAGGGCATTCCTTTGGGCCCAATGCATTTTATTACTTTGGCCAGACCAAAGGAATCTGTTAAAGGTTATTTCTAACAACAGTTGTGTGCTCTTCTTTAAAATAACCATTTGGATAATGTATGAAGTAAGGACACAGATGACATACTTTAAGAGTGTGATTCTTCCTCCATTAGAAAGAAAAGAATTGGTCCAGCTGAGAAGCCTTGTTTGATTCTTGGACACCACCTCTTCAAACTGAATTTGTGTGGTCCTACCTTTCAATAGGTAGACACCCAAGTATTTCAATGGAGAGCTGGAAGGTCTGAATCCCGTGAAGTCAAAAATCCATAGCTTAAAGGGTTGCTTGACCCCTTCACTGAATATAAGGAGACACTTCTAGTCATTCACCTGAATTCCAGAACAGGCCAAGAATTCATTAAGGCGATTTGGGATTTATCTAAAAGCTAGTTCAGTTGCTTTGGAGAAGAGAATAATGTCATCTGCATAAGACAAATGGATGATGGATATATTTGATCTATGGATGAATTGATTTTTTGAAGAGGAATTTGAAACATGGTTAAGCAATTTAGTAAGATAATCAAAAGCCAATATAAAAATGGTGGGGAAGAGAATGTCACCTTGTTTAATCCCTCGAGTAGCTTTAAAGTAGCCATGAGAATAACCAATGATGAGCAAGAATGAGCATTGTTATTAAGCCATCTCTTGATAAGTTTGATGAAGTCAGTAGAGAAACCTCTAGCCTGAAGAGCCTCCTCGATAAATCCCCAATGAATGGTGTCATATGCTTTACTAATATCAAATTTATAGATCACATTTCCACCTTTGCAGCATCTAGCTAGATCTTGGAAGAGTTCCTGTGCTAACATGACATTGTCAACAATGCTTCTTCCTTATATAAATGTAGTTTGGTTAGTGCTAATGATTTTATGCAGGTGGGGTTGGATTCTGGAAGCAATCTACTTGCTGATAATCTTAGAGACAACATTTGTAAGGCTAAGGGGTCTGAATAGACCCCAACTTTAATAATTAATCTTTTTGGGGATAAGAGTGATGGTAGAAGAGGTGAAGTATTTAGGGGGTCCAATCCATTGAAGAAAGCTTGCACAGCACCAATTACTTCCAACTAAATGATGTTCCATGATTTTTAATAGAACTCAGCTAAAAAACCATCTGGTCCAGCTACTTTATTGCTATCAATTGAATCCAAAGTTGATTTGATTTCCTCTTCCATTGGAATGTATGTTAGCTGAAGGCTAGAAGTGAACAATTAGTCCTGATTGAAAAGGTTAGTCTGCACAGCTCTTCTAACCACAAAGGGTTGGGTAAAAAGTTTTTGATAGTGATCCACAACACCGGCAGAAATAACATTTGCAGAATTTAGCCAAACTCCCTGGGAGACTTTAATTTGATGGATTTTATTGCATTTCCTTCTATAGTTAATAACTTCATGATAATATTTGGAGTTTCTATCCTCAACATAGAATTTAGTTTGTGCAGCTTTCTGATGTAGAAGTTGTTCTTACAGGTGACTAACATTACGTAAAGTTTCATTAGTAGTGAAAAGAGCTACTTCTGAAGAAGGATCCTCAGCCAATTGACTCTCCAAATTGCTAACTTGGGCTTTAGCTTCAATGACCTTGGTGTGCAAGTTGCCAAAAACCTTCAAGTTCCAATTTCTAAGGTGAGCACCTAACCTCTTTTGGAGGACCCATAGCTTCACGCATGTATTATCATAACTATAGCTGTTCCAAATGAATTGCACGTGTGGTAGAAAATCAGGATGTGATGACCACAAATTGAGAAATTTGAAGGGAGTTTTGTAGGAATGGAGGAGCTCTGAATTCTGATTAGGAAGGGTCTATGGTCAGACCGAGTCATGGGTAGATGATTAATAGAAGTGTGTAGGAAATCATTAAGCCAAATGTCATTATCCAGTGCTCTATCGAGTGTCTTTTAGATCTTACCCCTCCTCCATGTAAGTTTGGGGCTAGAGAATCCCAAATCATGTGATCCAGCAAGCTGCATGTTGTCATATTTAGGAATTTTATTTTATTAAGATTGGGGGGGGGTTTCCACAAGATTTTTCCCAGGGAGAAGCCACATAGTTGATGTCCCCACAAACCA
The DNA here is from genome assembly GCF_001263595.1 of Phalaenopsis equestris. Taxonomy (NCBI): domain Eukaryota; kingdom Viridiplantae; phylum Streptophyta; class Magnoliopsida; order Asparagales; family Orchidaceae; genus Phalaenopsis; species Phalaenopsis equestris. The sequence goes on from NW_018165334.1 coordinate 198,638, forward strand.
ACCACTCAGAATGGATAAATTGACTAAGGTGGAGTAGTTCCTTCCATAATTCTTTCCTTCCATTAAAATTACATATAACATAAACAAAGGTGGCTTGAGCAGAATGTCCAACCAAAGTAAGTTAAATGTGAAGAAATTGAGGCTGATCTTGTAAAACTTGCCAAGTGACTTCCTTCCTACAAAGCAGCCATATCTTGTTATTGTAATTTAAAGAGTACTGAATGCCTGGGAACTTCTTGATAATTCTCCTTTGCTATTTATATACATAGGTTCCAGCAAAGCAATACACAAAAATTTATGCATCCTATTTAATTGGATTAACCTGCTAAGAGTCCTAAGATGAGCCAGCCCCCTAAGATTCCAACATAAAAGCTTAATCTTAAATTTTTTTTCCCTCCTTCTAGTCATGGGGAGGGAATCCACATAGTTATTCATAGAGCTCCCTGCAACTAAAGCATCACTATTAAGATTCTTCAGCTCCTGTAGACCCTTTTTGTTCTTTCTGAATTGATGTACCTGCCATTCTTTTTCAAGATCCAATTTCATCTGTTTGACAAGGTTGTCATCAAAATCAACTGTGGTTGGATGAGCCAATCTGGGATAATCAGTTGGAACATTTGTAAAAGGGGCATTCATAGTGCTGGGTGCAGTAGTAACCTGCAGCAACTGATCCTTTTCTGAAGCTTCCTCTGCAAGAACCCTCCTCAGCAGAAGGAATAATGGGAGATATTGTTTTAGCAGTGTTTGTTGCTTGGGCTTGGAGTGTAGGCTCCATTAAAAGAGTAAGTTCAGTAATTGGATGAGTCATATTGTGAGAACCAGTGTGAACATTAGCAAAAGAAACATTCAAAGTGTTGGGTGCAGCAATAATCTGCATCAACAGATCCATTCCTGAGGCTTTCACATCAGGGACCTCCTCAGCTGAAGAAGGGATGGAAGATGTAGGTTCAACAATGTTTGGTGACTAGGCTGGGAGTATAGGCTCAATTAGTAAAATTGGTTCAGCAACTTTACTGGGGGATGCAGGTTCCATAGGCATATGAGCAGTTTAACTGGGAGGAACAGTTGAAGTGCCTTTGAAGGTTTTCTAAGATTAGGATGTAGTCTGAAGCATCTACTTCTAAAGGGCGCAAATATTTTATGGTTTTGACAATAATAGGGCCTTTTTCAACCTCAATTTTCTGCCAATATCCATTATTAGCTGTGCCTAGCCAAATTGCCTCCACCTCTGGCTGAGTAATGTCCCTTTCTACTAGGATTTTGGCTACAAATGGTCTAGAAAAATTAAAATTAGGAGCATCTACCTTCAAGGGTCTACCAAGTGCTCTAGAAATAGTGAAGAACACCTGATGATTGAAGAAGTGTAATTTCAGTCCATGAAGTTTGAACCAAATGGGTACAATAGGAGGTTCTTTTGATGGGTCAAAATCTGTAGTCCATTTCAACAGTTTAATGGAGATGACATCTAAGTAAAGAGCTTGTTTAGAAAAGAGCCTTACATATTCCTCTTCTTTAGCCAAGTCTACCATGATATGTCTACCATCCGTTAGTTCCACCCTCCAAGCACCAACTAATTTAAGGCCATAAAAAAACTTTCTTATGGTATTCGTTGTAGGGTGACTGAATTGGAACTTGCCAATAAGAGTAAACTTGTGTGCTTCGGCCAGGGAAAAAATCTCATTATCAGAGAAGAATGCACCAGTATTTCACCCTTTTTTCCCTAAAGGATTTACAGAGGAGCAGTCTACCTTGCCTTCTGCAGCATTATGGTATGACTAAGAGAAGACAAGATTTTCAAAATTTTGTAAGGTCTCAAAACCTTTCCCAACAACATCAGCAAACGTGGCTTTAGCCCATTCAATATTAGTATCCAATTCAATGTGATTCAGGGAAGACATAATAAATAGAAGGGAGAAAGCACAAGACCTAAAAACAAGTAGAGAGAGCTCACGGCAATGGAACAGTAAAACTGAAAGTTTGAAATCAGTTTACCCGGGAAGGAGTAAAACCTTCCAAAGGAGAGCTCAAACAACCCCAACAAGCCAAAACACACAAAAACAAGTGGAAGGGGAGAAAGAGAGAGGCGAATTAGGTAGAACAAGGGGAAGCAATAGAAGCTATTAGAGCAAAAACCCTTGCAATAGTACGCCGCATAGGCTTGAGCCTGAGCGGGATCGTAAGCTTGTTGCTGATCTGATTGCTGTGCTTCAGCTAGCGAGGAATTGTCCATCGCCTTCCGTCGGCGCACTCAAAGGATAGAAGGGAAGAGAGGGATTGGAAAAACAAGAAGAACCGCTCGTTAGGTTGGAGTGCTATCACTACCGACTCGCATTTTAACCTAATGGCCTCGCAATCTTCTTCTCATTTCTTTTCTCCTTTTATTTATTTATTTATGATAAAACTTTGTGTCATGTGCACTTGCATATCTAACATCTACACTTCAATATATATATCTATACAATACACCGAAGTTGTCAGCATAAATTTAAAAACAATCGAATGGTCATGATGACAGCCAAACAACAGTGGCGTCTTATCTCCTTACAAACAAACGTGTGATCAAGAATTCACTGACACAACTACGGTAAAAGATTCAAACGAGGTACCACGTTTGCAATCCCAATTGACCATAGCACCGGTGGAAACATTTGATCACGGTCAATCGGTCGACCCAATTTTACCTTGGCGAATGAAATCACTACTCAACCGGATGCCTCAGCCGACCGACAAAATCATGATCGCCACTTAACGGTCATCAAAGTCGGTCTAGTTCAGGCAAATTGACCAAAAAATTACCATCATATTATAATTCAAATTGTAATATAGATATAGCAAATATATAATGATAATAATAAAAAATATAAATATCTTTTTGAAAACACTTACACAAAATAGGTTTAAAAATTCAAAAACAATTTTTTAAGTTTTAATGAAAATTTTACCAATACTCCCTGACAACTGCACGAAAAACTTGGTACGCCCCTAGCGTGTGATACTTTTATATAGATTCAAAAACTTATTCTTAATTTGCCAATAATTTTACTTTTGTAATTCCAAAATGTGCTTCCAATATTTTATTTTCACTAGGTTGTAAATGCAAGTATACATATCACTCAAGTAATATAGGGCTCTAGTTGTGTCCTAAGTATCAATCCTATAAGGAGAAGATTAATTTCTTACTTAATTAAAAGGAACTAAATAGATAGTACAAGAACTACAATAGCTATAAATATGATAACTAAAGTCAAATGTGAACTGCAATTCTAGTGTAACTAAATCAACTATGCTAATTTTGCAAACATAGAAGTTAAATCTACTATATGCAGACAAAGTAAGTTTAAAAAATGTTTCAAATTTAAGAAAAGCATATTTCCCATTTACAATAAGGTGGTAGTTTGTAGAATCAAATCTATTATTAATTGCATCTTACAAATAAGAGCAATAATATCCTTTAATCCTCTGCTCAAACAATAAATGACATTGGTTGATTCAGATGTTTTGAATCCACATTAATCCACTCGAGGATGAACTAAACTCGGCGTCCTCTAAAAAAATACCTCATCCTTGGGATCCTCAAGTAAATTTACCTAGAATTCTCTCAAAACAAATATATCTTCAACGACAGTGAAGTAGCAGAATACCTCCAACTGGCAAGAAGCAATCAGGTGTTGTACTGCTTGATGCGCCCTTAATGTGTTTTATTTTTCTGTGTGTCTTATGTCAATGTAATTCCCTTGAGGCGGTGCCAAAAATTTGATCCAAACCTTAATTACGTAGTAATTTAAATTTAGCTTTCAAAAGACGACATTTCAAAAGACGACAAAAAACTTGACCAAATTTATATTTAGCAGCTAATATAAAAAATTGAAATATTATGAAATATAGCAAATAATTCACTCACTATGGGTTCTACGTAAGTGCATGTATCACTTCAAGTAATGTAAGACTTTTTATTTAAGCCTCGAATATCAATCCTACAAGGAAACGAGGAAAGATGTCCTAGTCAAAATCCATTCAATTACTATTAGTCCTTAGTTTGGAATGTCGATTAAAATGGTGTTTTATCTAGCAACTACTCCTAAATGTGAATGTTAAATGTATGGATAGTAACTATTCCTAGATGTAAATATTAATTTTACAGATAAACCTTTTTTGGATGAGTTATGGTGCATTTGGGGCGGTGGGGGACATGCGGCGCGACACTGTGCCTCTACTTTCCCCCGTCTAGAGCGGCGGTGCCCCCGCAGCATCCCGCGATTTAGTGCCAATAAGGAAAGCTACCTCTTACGTGCGGCCCAGCTTCATCGATTAGCTTTTACCCCTGTGCCCATTCCACGACAGTAGATGCCACGAAAGAAGAGGAAGCCACGATCTTCTCCCCTCTCCTTTCCTCTCTTCCTCGACAGAAAATTCGCGCTAACAACGGTGTCGGCTTTCGTACGGGCTTCGATGGAGGCGGCAAGGACCCTAGCTACATCTCTCTGTGAGTGACTGGAACATTAAAGGCAGCAAGGAAGGAAATTGAGGGGCTTAAGGCTGGAAGGACAGTGAAGGATGTGTCACTTCACGAGTTTGTAAAGGCATACGCTGCCCATCTCAAGCGATCCGAAAAGGTTAATCTTTTTATTTTAAATTTTTGGAGTATGCCATTGTTGGGATCACTTGATTGTTCTTCATTAGAAAAACTTCTTGGCTTGATGTTGTGAATCTTTCATGGTGCTTGTTTGAATCTCTTGAGAAATTTCAGGAAAGAAAATTGCTATGTTAAAATCAATTTATTTGTAACCCTAAAATGTCTGTTGTCTACTGGTTTGTTTTCTCAAAACAATAACTCTCAATCCCCATATCAACAAAAAAAAAAACCAAGGGCACTATGGCTGGAAGCGATGCTTTGATCAAAGGTCAACATAGTATCACGAGCAACCGCATGTTTTTTGGGAAATATAGAGTTTGACACCCCTCAATGTCTCAATGTCCAAATTAATTCAATCCACCCATAATAAAGACTATTTCAAACAAGCCCCGACCTTATGAGATCCGAAGAGGTACTGCCAGTAACACAATGACCATGATCACGACATAAAAAAGTTTATTGCAGTCGGCACGTGATGCACCCCTAACTGTGTGTTTTATGTCAATTTAATTCCTCTGAGACGGCAATCGAGACTTTAGACCTCTTTATATGTTCTGTTAAATATAGTCGATAAATGTGCATCATCATTAAAGTTCCTGTAGAATGTTAGAATACTTGCTGTTTAAATTATTAAACTTAACAAAAAATCTTCTTTTAGAAGTGATATGTTGCAAATTTTTTATATGCTTAAATTTATATATTCTATATAGTCACAATGATATAAACAAAAGTGTATGTATTGCTCAAGTAATATAGGACTTTCTGGTTAAGCCCCGAATATCGATCCCACGAGGAAGCGAGGAAAAATGTTCTTAGTCAATTTTAGCTGTTTTCACACAACTGCACCAAACAGACAGTCAGTTTCCCCGCAGCTGCTTTCCCGCAACAGCTTCCTGGGGCAGCACGACTGCAGTTGAAAAGCTGGGAAGCTGCAGTTGCGCCAAACAGAGCCTTAGTTTGGAGAATTTTAAGATGTTAAAAACTACTTATTTTATGTAGTAAATTGGATAATGTAAGGGAATGAGATATATTAAATATTGTATGTCCCAAATAGGAGCAATTTTAATTCTCTACCCTGATTCAGTGTTATAGAAAATCATTGGCTAATCACAGTTTTAGTCCCTAAATTCATGGTTAGGCTTGGAGGATACTGGATCCTACTTCCCTTCCCTATAAGGCTAACTCTCACTTTAGTTTGTAAACACAAAGATCGAATGGGGAATTTTTAGTCTGTCAGTCTTTGGGGATTTTAGTCTGTCACCCTATAATCTCCAATACTACGCCCAAAAATATATATGTTTCCCTATTTATTTGCACTTAACCGCCATGAACTTCACCATCCATAGAATTTGAATGTGGTTCCACTCTTTTGAAAATTACACCACCCACTTGGATCTTAGTGCAATTACAATGAATTTTAAGACTACAACGGGCCCTTATTGTAATGAAAATGAAGTGCAAACAATTTATAATTAAAACTTCTTCTAGCATGCATCGTGATATCCTAATATCTTAAACATGAATCCTACTCATTGCAAAAGAAAAGTAAAAGGAAAATAATGGCATAATCTTCTCATGCCACTATTTCTAAAAGAGAAGAAAGAGTAAGAGAAACACAACACAAAGCATGAAAAAAACACAATGAAAAAACTTCATTAAATCAAAACAAATCCACTAGATAAGTGTTTACAAAATCATAAGATAATGAAGAACACAATACTTAGCTTTTTCTCATTAAAAGAAAGATGAAAATCTCTCCGACAAAGCCCCCCGCTGATCCATGCAATGCTAGAACATTTCCTTACAAATTCTCCCAAAATCCCCTCATCAATCTCTCCAAAAAGGTAGAAATCTACATTTCTACTCCTATTCTAAGATCTCTAAACATTCTCCACATTTTCCCTCTCACACACACTGCCTTTTCTGACATAAAAGCACTCTATTATTTTGTAGGAATGAATTTCCCAAGAGATGCCTCAAGCAACCTTCCAAAAAGCATCCAAATACATTGGATCTTCTAGAAATTTGCCCAGGATTGCGTCCAAACAGTCTCGGGTGCTGTTTGTGCCATTTTCATGTTACTTTATGCACTCTGACACTATCGGCACCAGTTCTAGTGCCACCCTTCCACCATTTTGTTTTGTTTGGCTCAGTTTTAGCTCTATTTCGCCCCGTTTCAGTTTGGTTGTGTTCCTAACAGATAGACTTACAAAATAAGCATAAAAACAACATTCCTTTAAAATGTTTTTATTTTTCACTACTGTGATCTTTGATCTGGCTGAAGTGTAAAAGAGATTATGCATAGAAAAACATATTGAAATGTGCTAGGACATAATTTTCTTTCTTGCTCGTTTTTGCTCCAAATTGCATTGCTCCAAATTGCACTATTTTTTGCTCCAAATTGCACTATTTTTGCTTCTTTTTCTACAAAACACTATTTTCTGTATCTGAAACCAAAAATATACAAAATACATTTTTTTAAGGTGCAAGATCATTGAAAATCACCAAATATAGACATTAAAAGTATATGAAAAATTTAACCTTTTTTAGGAGTATCAAAATCCTCCAAACTTAAATGTTACTTGTCCTCAAGTAACACTTTACTACATAAAAGTTATGAATAACGGTAGAGAGTTTAACTTCTAAATTTCTATAATTTGGTCAACTAAATATAATAGCACAACTTATGAAAAATTTTTAACAACTTAAGTCAAAACTAAAAGTATAAGAACATCTAGTAGTCAAGTCTAAGATTTCTGGTTCTCTATTCATTTCAAGAAGATTGAAATTTGTCATATTAAAGTAATTTAGAAAATCCATATGAAAAAGAACATCATGAGAACTTTATTAGTAGGGATACTAACACTCAAACACAAGTTCAAAAAATATAATAAAGTATTCTTCCTCAAGCTGATTAAAGTTAAACCAATTTTTGATTAGGCATCTCATCAAGCTTCTCCTCACATACTTTTCTTTTTCTTTTTCTTTTTTTTTCTTTTTCTTTTAGGATCATTTTTACTCCTTCCTTTTTTTCATTTGAAAATGTTGGCGCTATTTTTGGTTGGAGGAGTTGCCCATAAGAAGTTGTCGGTCACCGAATTTGAAATCCCGTCGCCCGCTTCAGAAGGATATTTTAATTTACATATGTATTTAGTTTTATAAAAAATATAAAATCAAACTGACCCCATATTTTTCATAGTTTAAATGAAAGAGCACTGCACCTCAAGTCCTGTATTTCTCCCGAAGGATAAACACGCCTTGAAGATGAGGCTCGATCAAATAAACTAAAGAATATATGACATCCATTTGGTCTACGAAACCTTTGTATTTACCGACAAGTTCCCCTCTTTAATATAAAGAATTAAATAGGTTTTATATTAAGCTGGGTTCAGACATGCTTCCTATAAGGGCAAGCCCCTATAGTTAATTACATTTTAAATGACCAAAGTCACCTAAGTCATCTTACATCAAGAAATATTATCTTCAAGGAGTTCAAAGGGTAGGACTTTTCAGTGAGATCTGACGTAGAGATGTGAAAGGGGATTGGTTCTATTTTGGAACATTTTGCTGTAGAGTCCAAAGGAGGGCGAAGTAGGGGATGTCATGGATCCAGCGGTGACTTCCGAAGATATCCTAATGTTTGGCTTTAGTTTTGAGGAGAAATATTTAGGTGTTTCATCCTGCCAATTTTATTAGTTAGTGCTTACATTCGTGTGAAACTATCACAAAAATAGCCTGGAAGAAGTGAGGGTTTAAGTCATGACGGACGAAAAACTTGGAATCCTAAGATAAGTTAGGTCTTATATTATATAGCAGAGCTATACAGAGGCCTAAAGATAAGGTGAGGATTTACATTACATAAGCAAGAAACCTCAAAGTCCTATGGCTTTGTTATTTAAGTCTAAGGAAGGAAGATTGGTTTAGTTGGGGAAGACAGGTTTTGCTGTTGGAGATGGTCGTACTGCCCACCATACTAGCTCCAAGTTCCTTGCCCTGGCGAGTTTTAGTTTTCTAATGTGTCAAGTTATGATGTTAAATCAGGTGGTCCTATGGTTGAAGTTCTTTAAATTTTATGGGGGCATGTTAAAGTTGATTAGAGTGACACCGGTTAGGATCCTCCGGTTTCCTCGTTCCGGCATCACTATTTTTTATTAGATTCACTTACTCCAAATAAACTTACTAAACTCAACTTAATGAGTTCCATAGTTTCATTTAGACTGTGAGAAGCCTCGTTAGCAACTGTAGGTTACCTCCCTCAAGGAATTCCCGATCATCCGATGGAGACGTCTTAATTTAGTTGAAGTTGTAGTTTTGTGTGATGTCTGTGATTAAATTTTGAGTTGTTTTATATTTTGAAGATTGTAGGGGTGAATTTTATCTTGGTTAATTTTAATTTTGGTTTTGGTTTTTCATTTTGTGGCATATCTTGGTGGGTCATATCTTGGTGGCTACCAATAATTTATGATGGCCCTCTAAATGGGTGAATCCTAAAAGAGTAGCTAGTATCCATGATTCTGATGTAATATCTATTTTAACTTTGCAGATTGCTGCAATATCAATCAAATTAGATCATTATGGGATGAATTATTCTCCAGCACCTCCTATTATTCTCCAGTTATTCTCCAGCACCTCCTATGATGGAAGAGAATTAATCTGGGCAATTTGTGGATGTTCAACCTTCATATGAGATTTTAAATGCTATTAATAGATCCAACAACCCTTGTTCAAACTATTATAACCTTGATTGAAAGAATCATCTAAATTTTAATTGGAATAACAATTTTTCTCTAAATCAACAATGGGCAAACAACTAAGTGAACCCATTAGGAAATTCATCCAACCAAGGAAATGTTAACTAGAGACCTTCTTATCCTCTAAGATTTAACAGTAACACTCAAATTAATGAGAAGAAGTTGTCTATGGAAGAGCTGATATTAAACATGAGTCAACAATTGCAGAATCAAGGAAATCAATTACAAATTCAAGAAAATCAATTACAAAATTAATGAACTTCTATTAAGAATATTGAAAACCAATTGGGACATATCACTACTACGCTTAGTAACCGAACAGTAGGAACTTTTCCTAGTACTATGGAACCAAATCCTAAAGATCAAGGAAAAGAACAAATCAAAGCGATACAATTACGAAGTGGAAAAGAATTGGAAATAAGGGTGCAAAAGGAAATAGAAACTGAAAAGAGAAAGTGGATTTCAAAAAAGAGAAGGATCATGAATACCCAAATTTAGAGTATCCATTTACACCAATGAAAATTACTATGGAAAAACCTCCACCACAGTTTCCTCAAAGATTGAAGCAATACAAATAGAATAAACACTTTCCAAATTTTTAGAAATTCTTAAGAGGTTAACAGTGAATATTTCCTTCGTAAAAACTTTAGAGAAATTGCCCAATTATGTGAAATTTACGAAAGATATTCTTAACATGAAAAGGAAGTTCACAAATAATGAAAATGTTGCATTTAGCGAAGAGTGTAGTGCAATTATTCAGAAAAAGCTTCCTGAAAAACTAAAAGATCCTCACAGTTTTACTATACTATGTGCTATTGGTGAAAAATTTTATGGAAGAGCTTTATGTGATTTGGGAGCCAGCATTAATCTTATATCTCTATCAATTTTCAAACGATTATGATTAGGAGAAGTCTCACCTACTTCTGTAACTCTATAATTAGATGATCGTTCAGTTACATATCTTAAGGGAGTTATAGAAGATGTGCTAGTAAAAGTGGATAAATTTATCTTTCTTGTGGATTTCATTGTTTTAGATATGAAGGAAGATAAGGAAATACCTACTATTTTAAGGAGACAATTTTTAGTTACTGGAAAAGCTATGATAGAAGTTAAAAAAGGAGAATTAACTATGAGAGTTAATGATCAAGAAGTGACTTTTAACATTGTGAAATCTATGAAATACCCTGCTGTTGAAAGAGATAATAAATGTTTTTGCATGAAAATTATTGAACATCTACTGAACGAACATTTTAAAGAAAAGTTTGAAGATAAAAAGCATTTTGAAGAAGAAGAACATTTTAAAGAACATTTCGAAGAGAAAGAACGATTTGAGAGAGAGTGACAAAATTATTCTAGATGAATTAGAAAATGAAGAATTACATTATGTTCAGGAATGATTTGAGATGTTGGATATTACAGAAAATGCCAATAAAAATCTATTTCCGTCATTTATAACACCACCTGAACCTGAGTTAAAAATACGGCCTAGCCACTTGAAGTATGTATTTTTAGAAGACTCATCTAAATTACCTGTTATTATATCTTCAGAATTAAATGATTTGCCAGAACAAAGACTGTTAGATGCATTGAAAAGATATTAGAAAGCTTTTGGTTGGACCTTAGCTGATATTAATATTAAGGGAATTATATTAAGGGAATTAGTCCTTCAATCTGTATGCACCGAATTATATTAGATGAACAATATAAACCAAGAGTTGGTCCACAAAGGAGATTAAATTTGATGTTGAAAGGAGTAGTTAAGAAGGAAATTTTGAAATGGTTAGACATTGGAATTATATATCCTATTTCAGATAGTGCGTGGATAAGTCAAATTCATTGTGTTCCTAAGAAAGAAGGACTGAATGTTGAAACAAAAGAAAATAATGAATTAATACCTATCAGACAAGTTAATGGGTGGCGTATTTGCATTGATTATAGAAATCAAAACACTGCCACCTGGAAAGATCACTTCCCTTTACCCTTTTTAGATCAGATAGTAGATAGACTTGTTGGGCACAAATATTTTTTTCTTATAGATGGATATACCAATTACCATCAAATTCCTATTGCTCTTGAGGATCAAGAAAAAATAACATTTACTAGTCCTTTTGGAACTTTTGCTTTTGGAAGAATGCCTTTCGGATTATGTGATCCATCTGCAACATTTCAGAGATGCATGATGTACAAATTTAGTAAGTTAATTGATGATGGATTGGAAGTATTTATGGATGATTTATCCGTATTTGGAACATCATTTAGCACGTGCTTAAATTATCTTGAAAAATTTTTAGAGTTATGAGAAAGAACTAATTTAGTTCTGAATTGGGAGAAATGTCAATTTATGGTTGAAGGAGGAATTGTATTAGGGCATAAAATTTCGGAAGATGGTATGGAAGCAGCCCCTGCAAAAATTCAAGTTATATCTAAACTAACACCTCCTACTAATGTAAGAGACGTTATGAGTTTTCTTGGACATGTTGGTTTTTACAAGCGGTTTATTTGGTTTTTACAGGCGTTTTATTAAAGATTTTTCAAAAATTACCAAACCTCTATGCCAACTTTTACAAAAGGATAAGAAATTTGAATTTATTTAAAGCTGTTTAAATGCCTTTGAGTTATTAAAGGAAAAATTAATCACAGCCCCTATTATAGTTTCACCTAACTGAGAGAAACAATTTGAACTGATGTGTGATGCTAGTGATTATACTATTGGAGCTGTTTTTGGACAAAGGTATGAAAAGATTTTTGAATTTATATACTACGCTAGTAAAACTCTTAATGATGCACAAAGTAAATATACAATTACTGAAAAAGAGTTACTAGCCATTCTATATGCTTTAGATAAATTCATATCTTACTTAATCAGAGCTAAATGTGTTGTTCATTTTGATCACTCCGCTATTAAATATCTAATGCAAAAGAAGGATGCTAAACCAAGGTTGATTAGATGGATACTTTTGATGAAAGAATTTGATCTTGTGGTTATTGATAGAAAAGGAACTGATAAT
>NW_018165334.1:211325-216232 GCF_001263595.1 Phalaenopsis equestris
AAATGTCATGATTCTGAATTTGGAGGACATTTTGGGATTGATAAAACTGCTTATAAAATTTTACAAGCTGGATTTTATTGGCCTACTATCTTTAGAGATGTTTATAGATAAATAAAAACTTGTGACCAATGTCAATGAGTAGGCAATATATATAGAAAGGCAATATATATCAACGAGTAGGCAATATATCTAGAAGAAATGAAATGCCTCTGATTTTCATGTTAGAAGTTGAGATCTTTGACGTTTGGGGATTAGATTTTATGGTACCATTTATTTCTTCATTTGGAAACTTATATATATTAATTGCAGTGGACTAGGTTTCTTAGTGAATTGAAGCACAAGCTTTACCTCATTGGGATGCTAAAAGTGTTTCAATATTTTTAATGAAAAATATTTTCACTAGATATGGAATGCCTAGAATGATTATCATTGACATAGGAACCTATTTTAGGAATAAATACATTCAGAGATTGGCGAAAAAATTTAATATTATTCATAGAATCTCTACTGCCTACCATTCTCAAACCAGTGGGTTAGCTGAAGTTTCTAATAGAGAGATTAAACAAATACTTGAAAATACTATAAACCCGAGTAGAATAGATTGGTCCACTAGATTGGATACCACATTATGGGCTTACAGGACTGCTTATAAAACTCCTATTGGAATGACCCCTTATAGACTGATTTTTGGAATGACTTATCACTTATCAGTAGAATTGGAGCATAAAGCATATTGGCCGATTAAAGAATTCAATTATAATTTGAAAGATGATGGTAAGAAGAGATTGTTACAATTAAATGAAGTGGAAGAATTAAGAAATGAGTCTTATGATAACGACAAAATTTATAAGTAAAAATTAAAGTTATGGCATGATTGGAAGATTAACCAGAAGAACTTTTAACCAGGAAACCAGGACAAGAAGTTTTAGAAGTTTTACATTACAACACTAGGCTGAAGTTATTTCCTGGAAAATTGAAGTCTCGTTGGTTAGGACCCTTTACTGTGACTCAAGTTTATACTTACGGAGCTGTTGAAATTGAAGATCAGACAACAAGAAATAGATTTGAAGTAAATGGTCACAGATTATAACCATATTATGAGGGTAAAAGACCAAATTTTAAAGAGATATTAATGATCAGTCAACCTGAATGACACCTGAATAGGTCGGGCTGACAACGTTAAACCAAGCGCTTCACAGGAGGTAACCCATATTTATCTTTACTTTTATCGCGATTATAGTAGTTTTTATTTGAAATTATTGTTATTATTTGAAATTATTGTTATTTGAAATTATTGTTATTTTGTAGTAGTATTAAGCTCTACTACTCTTATTTACCTTTGAAATATCTTAAAATTGGATATATGAAGAAAAATTGGAATGCATTCAGACCAGAGCAAAATTGTGCAAACTTTGCCTTGAGCGCCGATGGTGCCCTCGACACCTCCGACGGTGGATTTTTCCCAAGAGTCCAGACAAAATTAAAATAGAGGCTCGCCGACGGCGCCATCAACCCTGCCGACGGCAACACCAGCGAATTGGCGGTTACTTGGGTTCAAATGATGGCTTTTTGTGGTTTTTGGTCGGGAATTGTTTTTTTAAACTCAAAAATTCGATTTCTAGTCCATATTTTCCATACAAAAATGAAGTGAAACTCCACCAAATTCATTCCTATGGCTTCTAATTCCCCTGATAGTCCCAGAATGCGAGTTTTCAATCGGCAAAAGTTTATTAGTGCGGAAGCGTAGTGAATCTTCAACAAGTTACTGACAAAGAAAAGATTGATCAATGAATGAGGATTCGTAAATCGCAGATTGAATAATCCCACAATGGATATTGAAGAAACAATAGTGTGGAAAATATGGGAAGTGTTGTGTTACACTACCGCCGCCATTTTTGATCCAGTGGTGAAAGAATTTTATGTCAATTTACATGAAATAAACCAAGGAGTTGTTTATGTTCAAGGAAGAAGGATCACTTTCACTCTAGATCAACAAATTATATATGATAGAGAATCTTCCTCTGTGCCACTATTCCAATTTCATCCCAATGAGAAACCAGATGAATGAGATTTACTAATATTTAACGGACCAAACTGACGACTGGGAAACAAGAGAAAACGGGTATGTTAGTTTTAATGCGACACTCCTAAATCCCGTTTCAAAACATTAGCACTTTTTCATTTATGTGAATCTGTTACCGACAATGAACATCGGTAAAGTTATTTATTCTGATGACGGAATCGTGATGAAGCTCAGGCCCATCTGTTATTTATTCTGATGGCGGAATCGTTCAAGTGCGTGGATTTTCTGTTGAGTTTACTGCCACCCACATCAACACCTTTTACAAAATCCCCGATTCTTATAGTTGTCTCTATGAATCCTTTAGTACAATGGAAGGGACCCCCTTAATGATGTGATCAACTTTCTCACTGATGGGAAAGGAACGTGGAAGATTAAACAACGAGAACGAGTAAATTTTTCCGCTTCCATGCTGAATGCCACCTCTAAGGCGTGGCAATATTTCATTTCCTCTACTCTGTTACATACCTATTACCTTTGCCAGGTAACTAGAGATAGAGCTATTCTGAATTTCTGTATTCAGAATAATAGAACTATAAATGTGGGGAGAATTATTCTTAAGAATAAGAATATATTGACTACTATTGACTACAGCGAGGAGTGAGACTAATGGAGGTCTAGGACATCCTGGACTTATTCATACAATTTGTAAACTTTCTGGAGTAGAATTTGGAGATGAATAATGGGTTTATCCTGTGAAACCCATTAGTCAAGCTAATTTGAAGACTTATGAATCCCATGAGAAATGGAGAACTGGGAGTAGAAGTCAAGAACCCTCTACTAGTAGAGATGTCCCCTCTACAAGTTATGACCTTCCACCTTCTAGTTCCCCAACTCTGACTGACTTGATGAATGATTTGACCTTACAGCAGAAGAGCATAGAATTAATAAATGAAAGGATTAGAGGTTTAGAATGTCGACATGATTACGATAGTGACTACCTTAAGAGGCATTCAAATTTTGAGATAGCTTACTACGATTATGAAGCTCAGGCCCATGAAGCTCAGGCCCAACACTACAGAGGTGAGGCTGATGTTACTTTTCCTGAGTGCCCCCGGTATACTCAGTATCACACCTATCTACCTACTGATCAAGGTGATGAAGATATAGCTTGGGATTTTGATATTGAATGAAATTGATGTACTTATATTTGCATTTTTTATTTTTGTGACCTTTTGTAATAGAAATGGATGTTTGTGTAATTGTACTTTCACTTTTATTATTCCGTGTGGTTGGATACTTTTAATTTTTATTATAAAGTTAGTGTGGTAGTTAAATTTGCATGTGTAGTTTAATAGATGTTGAGTAGTATTTTGTTGATTGTAATGTAATTTGATTTTTATTTTCACATTTTAATTGTAATTGTTTTGTTTAGTTTTGTGTTTGTGTTAGGAAATATTGTGCATGTTTAATGTTTTAGTTTTATACTTATTTCAAAATTTCATCACCTAGAAATTCCTCTAATAATTTATGTGTAGAAAGCTCCTAATATTACAGACCTGGTGAAGTAGAAATGTTGAGAAGCTCTGCAAAAATTTCAGAATCTCAGAATGATGAAAATGCTTACAATACTAAGGTACGATTTATATTTATAGTTTTTCTTTCCGCCTGTATTATTTCATATTTAAAAATTTAAGTTTGGGGGAGGGAAGAAAAAGATTAACTGTTAGATGTCCTCTATTTCAATATTTTCAAAAATAATTTATATGATTTCATGTAGTGAATCTAATTGAGGTAACTATATGTTTGTAGCCATTTAAATATTATGGTAGATTTAAGGAAATATTTTTGTAATGAAAATTAATTTTGTAACTTAAGATGTTTAGTATAAGAGAAAAAAATTATAGTTAACTATTTAAAGTAAAGGAAACTATATATTGAAGTATTAAGAATCTAGAAATTCATTTTGAGAAGAAAAGATTGGGGCTTGATGATGTAAAAACTATGAAATATTTATAAGGTAAAGGAATGCTTTGAGTTTAAAATTTAGGGAAACAAAAGTAAAGTTCAAAATCATTAAAGGCTATCCAGATATAGTAAGCCTCACTTGAAAAAAGAAAAAGAAAGGATTGAAATAAATCCCTAAAGAAAAAAGAAAAATATATAAGATTGAAAGCAATCCAAATGACAAAGAGAAAAGAAAGAAAAATTTATGAAAGTGAGGAGAAGCTTGAGGATATGCCTAATAAAAAATTGTATTCACTCGACCTACCTAAAGAGAAAACCTAATACATTCCTGAACTTATATTTATGGATTAGATCTTTTACTAGTAGTATTCCCATGAAGTTCCTCTCATTTGAATTTTCTAAGTGACTTAATATTGCAACATATAGTCATTCTTGAAATGAATGGAAGACTAGAACTCTTAAACTTGATAACTAGATAATTTTGTGGCTATAGAGTTAATTCAATTACTTGAATTCTTTCTGAAAATCTCACTATGACATTTATTTAAATCAAACTTATAGTATTTCTAAATAAAAACTTTACTGCGGTAGATCATAACTTTTATATAGTACTAAAATTACTTGAGGACAGGTAGTAGTTAAGTTTGTGGGATTTTCACCCAAGGAAAATATGTTGAGATTTTCAAACCTATTTTATACTATTTTTAATGATATTGCACTTTAAAGAAAGATATTTTTGATGTTTTGTTGCAGGAATGATCAATTAGGGTCATTGGAGCAAAAAGATGCAAAAAGGAGCAAATTTGGAGCAAAAATGACCAAAATGTGGAGATTTGAACTAGGTCACCGACGGCGCCCTCAACCCTGCCGATGACGACTTTTTCCTGAGGCTATAGGACAAAAATCTTCAAAAGTCCAC
>NW_018165334.1:216442-216874 GCF_001263595.1 Phalaenopsis equestris
GGATTGTATGAGCGGAGGGAAAGTGAGAGATTTCTTCCTCCTTGCTACTTCGAAGAGGAATTTTGTCGGTTGTAAAGAAAGGAAGAGATTCAGAGGAACCTCGAGGAGCGTTCATGGGGAGAAACTAGAGATAAGTTATTTGCTTATTGTAGTTTGTATGACTTTGATTTTATATATGAATTTCGAGTTTTGTTGTATTTTCCCCATGCGATCTACCCATGAGATCTGAGTAGTTTTCTCTGTCATTCTCCTTGTCTCAAGATTTATAAAATGCTGATTTGAATTGGTGAAGCAAGAAAATGTTTAAGAAATTGTGATGATCTTTTCACTTTGATCTTAATTTACTTTCAATTTGGCCAATTGATTTGTTAAAATATGTTGAGTTTTACAACTAAAGTGAAGATTACATCCAAGATTCAGGGAGGTCAAAGC
>NW_018165334.1:217006-218174 GCF_001263595.1 Phalaenopsis equestris
GGAGACCGGTTCCCCTCCCTTCTTAGCCACAGATTCAGTAAACAAGCGTAGGATTAGTCAATCTTCTTTATGCCTGGACAAAATGGTAAGGAATAGGTATGCCCCTATTTGGCACAATATAAATTGAACTAATTCACTTTATCCATTCACTATAATTTCAATTTCATTCACTATAATTTCTTGACAAGGAGAAGGGTGCTTTCTTATATATTGAATATCATAATTAAACCCTCAATATTATGATTTGAATTTTTTAAGTGACTTAATATTGCAACATATAGTCATTCTTGAAATGAATAGAAGACTAGAACTTTTAAACTTGATAACTAGATTTTAACCTTGATAACTAGATAATCTTATGGCTACAGAGTTAATTCAATTACTTGAATTCTTTCTGAAAATCTTACTATGATATTTATTTAAATCAAACTTATAGTATTTCTGATAAAAAACTTTACTGCGGTAGATCATAACTTTTATATAGTACTAAAATTACTTGAGGACAAGTAGTAATTAAGTTTGGGGGAATTTGACCCAAGGAAAATATGTTGAGATTTTCAAACCTATTTTATACTATTTTTAATGATATTGCACTTTAAAGAAAGGTATTTTTGAAGTTTTGTTGCAGGAATGATGAATTAGCGTCATTGGAGCAAAAAAATGCAAAAAGGAGCGAATTTAGAGCAAAAAGGACCAAAGTGTGGAGATTTGAACTAGGCCGCCGACGGCGCCCTCAACCTCGCCGACGACGAGTTTTTCCTGAGGCTACTGGACAAAATTCTTTAGAAGTCCACCGAGGACACCCTCGAGGCCGCCGACGGTGAGCTCAGCGGTAATGCCTACTTGAGCTCTGGATAAGGCTAAATTTTGAAGGGATCCTTAAGCAACACTTGGGAAAGTTCATCCACAAATTTAATAGACTATTCTGGCCAAAAATTAAAGGGGGGAGAATCTAGAGAGTGAAGGAAGTGCTAGAGAGAGTTCCTAGAGGTTAGAAAGGTTCTAATATTGTGAGGAATTCTTCGAGAGATTATATGAGTGGAGGGAAAGTGAGAGATTTCTTCCTCCTTGCGCTTCAAAGAGGAATTTTGTGTGTTGTAAAGAAAGGAAGAGATTCAGAGGAACTTCGAGGAGTGTTCTTGGGGAGAGAGATAAGATAAGTTATTTA
>NW_018165334.1:218184-228336 GCF_001263595.1 Phalaenopsis equestris
TTATTTGCTTGTTGTAGTTTGTATGACTTTGATTTTATATATGAATTTCGACTTTTGTTGTGTTTTTCCCATGCAATCTAAGTAGTTTTCTCTATCTTTCTCCTTGTCTCGAGATTTATGAAATTCTTGTCTCGAGATTTATGAAATTCGAGATTTATGAAATTGTGATTTGAATTAGTGAAGCAAGAAAATGTTTAAGAAATGGTGATGATCAGATTGATCTTAATTTACTTTCAATCTGGCCAATTGATTTGTTAAAATATGTTGAGGTTTACAACTAAAGTGAAGATTACATCCAAGATTCAGGGAGGTCAAAGCCCTTGAAAGTTGGATGCAAATAAATAGAGAAATAATATTACCGGGAGTAGAATTGGAGATTTTAGAGTGACAGACTAAAATCCTCAATTCGGTCTTATCGTTTGGGTGCTGAAGTGTAGATGTTAGCCCTCAGGTGAGGGGAGCGTGGGAGCTCCGAAGTGAGAGCTGGTACCCTCCCAGCCTAGCCGCAGATTCAGTAAACAAGCATAGGATTAGTCAATGTTCTTTATGCCTGGACGAAATGGTAAAGAATATGTATGCCCCTATTTGGCACAATATAAATTGAACTAATTTACTTTATCCATTCACTATAATTTCTTGACAAGGAGGAGGATGCTTACTTATATATTGAATATCGTAATTAAACCCTCAATAGTATCATTAGTTATTTAATAGCTATTAAAATTACATACTTATTTCAATTGCCTATTAGTGACAGATGAGAAAATTAAATTCCATTGTTGCAATTAATTAAAGTATTTAAAGTATTACTTTTCTAAAATCTTAGTTTGCAATTCTAAACCACTCCCTGTGGGATCGATATCTAGGACTCCATTAGAACCCTATATTACTTGTATACTTGATATACTTGAGTTGATAAGTGTGACTTTACTATTATTGAATATTTATTACGTCCATATTTATCTGATATTTTAAGCATATAAAAAGTTGTTGTCACGTACTAGTCGAAAGCAATTCTTAACAAGCTACTGACGAACTGCTGGAAGTGTAGAGCTTCACTATTTCTTGTATTGCCATAGCTTGCTTGAAAATGTGCTATATGCTATCTGGGATTTCTAATCTCATCAAATATCTTGAAGTTTGGGGTCACAAAACCCTTGGGGAAAGGAACGACATCGAATTCCTTCGAGTAAGGTCTACTCATTAGAACCAATGAACCACCCTTAGATTGGGTTTAGGCGTCCCGTACTTGTTCATCCATTTGCTTGAATTTGATTTTTGGTATAGCACCTAATGAAGAATCCTTTCTATGTTGCTTGTCTCTGTTTGCTGAAGCAACCTCTCTTCTTTCATCTGTGATGTGTATGATTTCCGTCTGATTGATCTCTAGAGAAGCCCATTGAGGCGCTTGTGATTGCCCTTGAATGGTGGCCATAGCGGTCATGGCTGTGATCATCTCTTCTATTCTTTTCTCCAGTACACTAACTTGCTCATCCCTTCGGAAGACAGCCCTACGCAGCTCATCTACGGTGTTCTCTTCGGTGTTGTCGGCGCCATTTCGGGGGTTAGTGGGGAGTTGCCCGTAAGAAGCTGTGGGTCACCGGAATTGAAATCCCGTCTCTCGCTTTGGAAGGACGTTGAAGTATGAAATTAAACTGACCCCAAATTTTCATAGTTTATAATGAAAGAGCACTGTACCTCAAATCCAGTATCTATTTTGAAGGATAAACACAAGACTTAAGGATGAAGCTCAATTAAATAAACTAAGGAAACTATGACGTCTGTTTGGTCTGCAACACTTTTGTATTTGCAGGCAAATTCCCCTATTTAATATAAAGGATTAAATAGGGTTTATATTATATATTATACTGGGTTCGGATACTGGGTTCGGACATGCTTCCTATAAGAGCAAGGCCCTATAGTTAATTACATCATAAATAACCAAAGTCACTTAAGGAGACTCCATAAAAATCAGGAAATATTATCTAATATTATCTTCAAAAAAAATCAGGAAATATTATCTTCAAAGAATTTCAAAGAGTAGGACTTTTCAATGATAGATGTGTGAAAGGGGATTAAGGGGATTAGTTCAAATTTGGAAAGTTTTATTGTAGAATCCAAAGGAGGAAGAACTAGGGGATGTCATGGATCTAGAGGTGAAACTCAGTGACTTCCCAAGCTATGCTAATGTTTTGCTTCAATTTTGAGGAGAGATATTTAGGTGTTTCATCCTGCCAATTTTATTAGTTAGGGCTTACATCCGTGTGAAACTATCGCACAAATAACCTGAAAGATGTGAGAATTTAGGTCGTGACAAACGACAACCTCAGAATCCCAAGACGAGTTAGGGCTTATATTGTATAGCAGGGCAGTACAAAAGCCTAAAAATAAGGTGAGGATTTACGTTGCATAAGAAAGCAACCTTGAAGTCCAATGGCTTTGTTATTTAAGTCTAAGGAAGGAAGATTGGTTAGCTGGAGAAGACAGGTTTTGCTGTTGAAGATGGCCGTGCTGCCCACCATGCTAGCTCCAAGCTCCCGCCGCGACGAGTTTGAGTTTTCTAGTGTGTCAAGTTATAGTGTCAAATCAGGTGGCACTATGGTTGAAGTTCTTTAAATTTTATAGGGGCATATTAAAGTTGATTAAAGCGACGCCGGTTAGGATCCTACGGTTCCTTCATTCTGACACCATTATTTTCTATTGGATTCACTTAGTCAAAATGATCTTACTAAACTCAACTTAATGAGTTCCATAATTTCATTTAGACCGTGGGAAACCTCATTAGCAACCGTAGGTGACCTCCCTCAAGGGATTCCCGATCATCCAGTAGAGATGTCTTAATTTAGTTGAAGTTGTAGTTTTGTGTGATGTTTGTGATTAAATTTTGAGTTGTTTTATATTTTGAATGTTGTGGAGGTGAATTTTATCTTGGTTGATTTTAGACAAGAAAGACAACGCTGAAAACTTTAAAAGTGTACCTGGCGAGTCTTCTCGTTCCACCACCTGAAACATAAAATGCATGTCAAGGCAGTTTAAGAAGAGCAGGAAAAGTAAAGCCGGAGATAAAATTTTGACAACTTATCTAACCCTAGGACATATCTTGGTGGTCCTTTAGAAGTTTAATTAAGGATGATGTTGCCCAGGAAAACATATTAAGTTTGGTAGATCTCTGAGGTATCCAACAGATCTAGAGAAAGAAGCAGGACCATGCTACTCTCTCGCTGCCTGGTGGAAAATCCAGAGCTCTTTTTAAACTTATTATGTTGCTTAATAATTCATCCTATAAATATCCTTAATGCTCAGTGAACATTGATTTCTCAATTTTTCTAAGAATAGGTTAATTATCATTTATCATTCAATTTGAAGATTATGTGAGTGAATTCCCTTAAAGGGGAAGTTAGTGTAATTTGAACACTTAGCCAAATTTTTAATCCTAATTGGGCTTAGTGGTGTTTCAAGGATGTTTGATTATGTTATTAATCAATTTTTTATTTAGCCTAAGCCACCACTAAGCCTTTAAGACCTAGGTGAGTGTCTTAATTAATTTTGAAAAGGGTTAAACTTTAGGTGTTCATGAATCATGATTTGGATTTTATTTGAAAATCAAAATAGGGGTATTAAATTGATTAATTATTGACTTCAAGATTCATACCCCTAAGTCCATGATCATTTAATTTTAATAAACTTCCAAACTTTAATAATTTAGAAACTCATTAACTTAATTAAGAAAGTGAAATTGGTTTCTACCAACTAACTCTTTTGTTTTTCAAACATCAAATGAATTGATTAATATTAGAGGTTACCCATTTTTCCTCCTTAAATTAAGCCTAAATGTTAATTAAGGCAAAATTTCCAAAATTACACATTTGCCCCTAAGGCTCTATCACTTCATAACTTGTCAAATTCAATTCAAATGACTTTGAAATTTTTATTCTACCTCATTCATGGGTCAGTTAAGACATGAGAGGAGAAAATGTGATTTTTTATAATTTAATTTATTTCATATAATTATTCTCATGCAAAAATAGGATTTTTCAAAGAAAATTCCTAACTTGACCAAGGTAAATTCTAATCAATTTAAATTTTAAGTTGAGGTAGACCTAGACCAGATAAACCTTTGAATTAAATTTCAAAATTTTTGGAATTCTCTGTGATTTATTAGAATTATTTTAAATTTTGGGATATTTAATAAAAATAAAATATTTTAAATAGTGAGAATTAATTTTTGTCTTTTTGAAAAATTTCTTTGAGGTTAAAGATCCTAGAGGAGAAAATTTCATATTTTTTAAATTTTTATTTGATTTATTGGAATTATTTTAGTGAAAAACTCATTTTTAGCCTTTAAAAATTATTTTTAAGCTTTGAAATTCAATATATTTATTTAGAAAATCAGGAAAAATATTGTAATGGTTCCTAAGTAATTATAAAGCAATTTAAAAGATTTCCAAGAATTTTGTTATTTTTGTGTTTTTTTATCAATTTTTAATTATTTTAAATATTTAAAATAGGTTAAAAATCAAGTTTTTATTTTAAATATCATTTTATTTTTAGAAAATACCTCTGATAACAGAGAACTCAAAAAAATAACTTTTATAATTTTTTGAGTTATATTTTAATTTTCAAAAATCATTTAAATGCCAAAAGTGGTATTTATCTTTAAAAATCAACTTAAGTTATCAAATGAACTCAAAATATTTTGAAATTTTTATGATGAGTTCTCCGGATTATAAGTCACAGTGGAGATAAAAAATGAAATCATTTAAATGTTTATATTTTTCAAAATTAACTATCTTAGTGATTTAGTGTTCGTAAAATTTAAGTGCATTTTAAATGACTTGACCCATGAAGTTATTTCCAAAAGCTTCTTTAGTCATGGTAGGCCTTTCAAAATTTTCTTAAAATTTTCTAATCAATATGATAATTTCCATGATTATTTTAAGTAAATAATGTATAAAAATTTGAAAAATATGGATCTCTGTATAGGAACTTCCTCTACTTTGAAAAAATTAAAGGATGTTTCCCTTGACAAAGGCTACAACATGCCAAAATTTCAAGCCAAGGTGACGTGTCAATATGCATGGAGAATAAAATGATTCTAAATAGTGTTTAATTAATTAAAAATATTTTGTGCATCAAATGGACTTGAAATTTATTCCACATCATTCTCCTATGTTCACTGAGCAAGAGGGTATTTTTATTTTATTTTTGTGACTTTTCTACACAAAGTTATGTATTTTTGAAGTTTTGGGGATTAAATAAATAAGAAAAGGCACCTATTTTCCTACTTATCCATGTCAACCTCGTACGGGTCCAATAGGCCACGTGTTGCTGTGTGATTGGCACCGCAAGCCAGCTCATTCCGAACCATCTCGGACCACGGTCTGTCCGACGCGATCAGGGCCACCCGATAAACACACTGTCGATCTGACGGTCACAGGGCATCGTCCAAAATGAACTGGACCTAAAAATTGTCCATTTTAAAACTATAATATCTCACTCGATTCTTAAAAAAATTCAGTGATTTTTTTTCAAAATGCTCGTATTGTCTAGTAAACACATCCATACGGTTGATGAACCCTTAAATTGACTTTATATTCATGGTAATTAAAAGAAGCTCGGTTTAGAGTTAACTTTTAATACCTTGGTCCAAGAGGTTTAGCCTCGATTGGATGCTTGTAGAAGCTTTAGGTGTGTGACAGAAGCCTAAGGATGGAGCCTCTGGTAGTGGTGAAATTCCTAGACCCAAATTCGATAAAGGCCGATTTGGGGGTTTAGTCGAAGTCCACTTTAGGGTGGTTGGATGATGGGGCTTTTATGGGGGAACTTCTTCTCTTGATGTTGGGATGGTGTGGGTACAATTAATTTGAATTTGGTGGAGGTTTGGCGGATGTCCTGCTTTGGCCTTGAATTTGAGCTCCAAATTTGAACTCAAGCAATGGATTTGAGTGGCTAAGGATGGTTTAGTTAAGCTTAAGAGGTCTCCAGGAAGCTCTTGAAGAAGTTTTGCAGAGTCTCCCCAAAGAATTTCAAGCACTCTCTCTTTTACCATGGAGGGGGAGTTTAAATAAAATGGCCTAAGCTGGCTGCCATGGTCAATTGAGGGGTGCATTTGCTTGCTTTTGTGGAGGGAAGAGAAGCTCCAATGAGCAGCTGGGCTGATTTGGCCATTGGGTTTGAATTGGGTAAAAATCCCTTGTCTTGGCCATGGTTTTATCCATTTCCCAGCAACCAAGGTGGCTGGCCGGACAGGCATTGGTCACTTCTTGGCTCAGGGAAGTCAGGGGTGGTTAATGATGATTATCTCCCTAGGGTAAGTGAAGATGTTGGTGATATTTCAAGTTAGGTCCAAAAATGGGTAAAATCCCTTAATTTAGAGATCCATTGGTCCATATATTGTCATGGTGCTTTTAGGAGGGTTTAGCCTGGCCCTTAGGAAGGTTTTGGTGGTTGTGAAATCATTACTTTTGTGGCTTAGACATAGTTAAGTCAATTTTTGGTGAAAGGGTTCAAGTGAGTGCAAATGACTAAAACTTGAGTTTGTGTTAGATTATCCATGTCCATTAACCTAATTGATTGATCAAAATTGTGTATATGATTGTTATGAAGATTTTTGGTGAAGGGTTGAAGTGATTTTGAGTTCAATTGGTAGGTCAATTTGAAGGATTTTTTAAATTTGGTCAATTTGGGCAAGTTGGGTTAGCCTTGGGCTAAGTCCAACTTGATTGTTGAAAAACTTCAATAGGAACCTCATGAATAGTTTTCAACATAAATTGGGTGTCAATTTTGGGATTAAGGCAATCAATTTGGTGAAATTTGGAGAGTTAGCCAATTTGGGGCTAAATTTGGGGCTTTTGGACTTAGGTTGAAGTCAAATGAAATTGAGGTCTGACCAAGGACAATTGAAGGTCAATTTTGATGTATGGGGATGTTATGAAGATTTTTCAACACAAATTGTGGCCAATTGAGTGAAATTTGGGCTTAATTTGGTGAGATTAGGTCATATGGTCAAAATTGGGGTTTTGACCTAAATCAAAATTCGGTTCAAATCATAGACCAAATAAGCTTGTATTTCATTTAGTTTGGGCTTATCAAAAGTTAATTTGATTTTATGATTGGAATTGAGGTCAATTGAGATCAAGTTGATGAACATTTGAGTTGATTTAGGGAAATTTGGGCTCTTAAAGGCAAATTTGGGGGTCTTGGTTAAAGATGGTCAAATTGACCAAACAGGGTCATGTGGTAGTTGAGAAAAATGAAATTAGAGATATTTAGGATTTATTGAGAATTTCTATGAATTTTTGGAATTTTTGGAATTTTAGGCTATAGAGGGGTATTTTGGTCATTTGGCCAATTTGGGGATTTTGGGTAGTTTGGGTGTTTTCAAGGTGTTTGAAATGATTTTTCAATAAATTTGGGTATTTTGGCTAGATTTGGAGATTTTGGCCAAATTTAGGGTCCCAAGGGTATCTAGGTAATTTTGGGGGAATTTAGGGGCAAAAGGGTAGATTGGGTATCTTGTTAGAGTTGGAGTGCCAACCACCATCAATAGGCCATGGACCAATGGAAAGCCCTTTTTGGGTCCTCTATGTAGTGGTATTAGCTAAACCCTAGCCCAGGGCTAATGGGTTAAGGGAACCACCTACAAAAGTCTCCCAAAAGTATCAAGGGACCAAAGCCTAGAAGTTCTGGGTTTAGGGTAGTGAGTGATTGTGAGTGCAAGTGATTGCAAGTGAGTGCCTTAGCCCTAGACCAACACCTAGGGTCAACCCTAAGGTTCAGAAATCCTAAGGGTGACTCATCTTGAGTTTCCCCCATAGTGATCCCACCTACTAAGTATTTAGAGGTTGAGACCAACATGTGGAACTCCAAGCTGAGTAGAGAAGAGTGTAGAATTTCTAATGGTGAGGGTTCCACGTCTAATTTTCTAAGAATAGTCAATAGGAAATTCCTATGGATAGACCTTATTCTACTAAAAAGGAAAGACTTAAGCTCAACCAAAAGTGAGGTCAATAAATGGACCCCAAATAGGTGGCTGTGTTGGGCAAGAACACCACGCGTATTGGCGTTGACCGACGAGATGAACAAAAACCAATACAAACTCCTAAATCAATAGACCCGGAAGTATGTGTAGGGTCGTGTATGTGATTTGTTTCTGCTAGGGAATTAGCAGGTGAGTTTGATTAAGTCAAGAAGTGGGGGCTCTCACTGGGGATTAGAGAGTGGACTTTGAGTTATGAAATTTTAGAATTTTGTAGAGAATGGGAAACAGTATGCAAGTGCTGAACCCGAGGTGAGAATTGAATTTTAGATATCAATTAAAAAAGAGGGAGATAGTCAGGATGTAAGGATTGATCTCGAATGTAATGAATCAGAAATATAGGACTGAGAATTGAAATGTATAACAATTCTCAAAAAAGTGTGTTAGAATGTAAGGACCTACCTCAAATGTAATGAATCAGAAATGTGAAAATGAGAATTGAAATGTATGTCAATTCCTAAAAGAGAGAGTCAGAATGTAAGGACCGACCTCGAATGTAATAAATCAAAAATGTTAAAATGAGAATTGAAATGTATGTCAATTCTCAAAAGAGAGTGTCAGAATGTAAGGACCGACCTCGAATGTAATAAATCAAAAATGTGAAAATGAGAAATGAAATGTATGTCAATTCTCAAAAGAGAGTGCCAAAATGTAAGGACCGACCTCAAATGTAATGAATCAGAAATGTAGGACTAATTCGAAAATGAGAATTGAAATGTAGGTCAATTCTTAAAAGAGAGTGTCAGAATGTAAGGGCCGACCTCGAATGTAATGAATCAGAAATGTAGGACTGATTCAGAAATGAGTAGGTTAATTCTCAAAAGAGAGTGTCAGAATGTAAGGACCGACCTCAAATGTAATGAATTAGAAATGTAGGACTGATTCAGAAATGAGTAGGTTAATTCTCAAAAGAGAGTGTCAGAATGTAAGGACCGACCTCAAATGTAATGAATTAGAAATGTAGGACTGATTCAGAAATGAGTAGGTTAATTCTCAAAAGAGAGTGTCAGAATTCAGAATGTAAGGACCGACCTATGTAAGGACCGACCTAAAATGTAATGAATTAGAAATGTAGGACTGATTCAGAAATGAGAATTGGAATGCAGGTTAATTCTCAAAAGAGAATGTCAGAATGTAAGTACCAACCTCGAATGTAACGAATCAAAAATGTAGAACTGATTCGGAAATCAGAATTGAAATGTAGGTCAATTTGAAGATGAGAGAATTGAACTGTAGGTATCAATTCAAAGATGAGAGAATTGAAATGTTGGTATCAATTCTAAGGAGAGAGTTGAAATTTAGGTATCAACCTCGAAAGACAAGAATCAGAATTTAGGTACTGATTCGAAGATGTAAGAATTAGAATTTATAAAGAGCTTGGGGTGTTGAATTTTCAAAAGTGTATCATGTGGAAATGTTGACTTTGTTGAAGAAGATTTGTAGAGCTTTGCAGGTTTTTGTGCAGAATGTGAAATTCTGCGAGAATGTACAGAGAGTTAGTGCAGATAACGATGGTTGTGCTGCCCGCACAAAGAGTAGGAAATTTTGAAAATGGAAGAATCCACTCGACAGGTCTGTTTTATTTTCTTGTTATTTTTATCACATTTAATTTTTTAAAATATGTTTTTAAAGTTTTAATTTTAATTGGTTGATTTTCAAAAGAAATTTGTTTCGTCATTTACTCATTTATGATTATTTTTCATTTATGTTTTATTTATTGTTGAAAATTTGTTGTTTCGTTCTTTGTTCATTAAAATTCTAAACCATTGCATGGTTCGCAGCTTTCATCCATCGCACAAAAAAGGACACTGGCAAAAAGGCACAATTTGAGAGAAATTTTCATTAATTTTCTCCAAAAAGAGATGCCATAAATCAGACATAAGCTAATGCCTCAAAAAGGTACATTATGTAATCAATGTCGAAATACTTTGAGAATCATCTCATGCTATGAGTACATCGTAGACTGAATATATCAGATACATGTCATGCTGTTAAAGAAAAGTGAACCCTTTGCACCAGGTATGTTGAGCTCTTGATCAAGCAGACTTTCTAACACATGCTCCATGATAAGAGTTCCCTTTGCATGTACTTAGAAGTACAACCTTCTCAAAGCC
>NW_018165334.1:228365-232829 GCF_001263595.1 Phalaenopsis equestris
CTCCTCCAATTCTGGGTCCTGCTAGAATCCATACGAGTATTTTACTGTTGTCCATTCTGTCCATTCTGCTGAAAGTTATAGACACCCTACGGTGTCGCACTCCTAGAATGCAGTGTTAGGCAATGTCTGCACCATTGCCCTTCAGGACAAGTACTGAACCAACTTGAACAGGAATCTCCACCGACTATATCAATTTCTTTTCCAAATAGAATATTGCTTTTACTCACAAACGAGACCGTGCAAAACGGTCTCACAAAATCATGATGATCGATGTGTGGGGAATGCAGTCACCTTATTCATAAATGTTAATGATGCTACTGTTGGGAATGCAAGTGGTAGGTAGATTATTCCACTTTACCATTCTCTTGATCATCCATTTTATGATTGTTCATTGGTGGCAACGGATCCACTTGATCATATCTGAGGATCCCAGGCAGATTCCTTTGTCTGTCATTCGTGAAGTTGTAGCAACAGCCGCATTGGATGGTGTTTCTTCCCTTTCCCCTCATCCAATTCTTCAGCTGGGAATATGTCCTTTCTATGAGAATACCCACTCGACCTCTGTCTCTTAAATTGAAGATGCAGTCCAGATTGCTCTTTTCATCAGTCTCAGAGAAAACCCTTGTGTATAGCTCTAGGCCTTCCAATATGTTGACGAACTTTCCCTGAACCTCTTCATAGAACTCAAATTCTCTTTTATTTACTTTGCTTATCTTGTAGTATTCTACCATACCAAGGGTTGGCAGCTGCCGCGGGAGTTCCTTCCTTCGGGCCTCGGCGAGAACCCAAACTGTTGTTGGTCGATCCGAAACATGAGATTCGGCCTCTAGTGGGATGTATGACCCTGGGCTCCATGGTGCATACTGATTTGTCCCCAGTGGGACAAATGGTTCATCTGTCACGAAGTCTGGAGTTTGAGACTTTTTGGTGCTTGAAGTTTATTCTTCTAATGTACTAAAACACTGTAGATGCAGAATGTTGCATTCCAAGCATTCTACAAATGCACTAGTGACTGATGTCCCGGCTGGTACCTCAACGTTGCATGTTGGGCAACCCTTGTAAAAGATATCTGGAACTGGTAGCGCATCTGATTCTGTCACAAATCCTGACTCTTCATTTGTAGTGGGCAGGCTGGTACATGTTTCTCTCAGATCTGGGTTGTAAATACGTCCCTCAGGAACAAGGGTAAGAAAATTATTTGCATTTCTCTGGCGTTTGCATTCTTTTCGCAGGAAGGCTCTCTGCTTCTTATGGCTAACATTTCTGCGTTTCGTCCTGCGGAGTGGAGTATTCGGTAATTGTTCATTACGGGCAGCTATCATGTCCCCTTCGGGAGTAGCTTCCATGGAGGGCAGACGGCCGGGCCCCTCCATCGAAACTTGTTCTACTATCACGTTTTTTCCTTTGCGTGACACATTATCTTGAGTGGTTACCCTCAACAATTAAGGAAGTCCCACCTTTTCCTTACTGCTAACTCCATCCATTAGAGGACCCTCGTAGTCCATATCAACTTGGTTGAAATCCACGTTGAAAATCTATGACACCTCCTTGTGGCACCAGCTCTTCATTTAGTACGAGGTTCTAGCGTCTTGGAAGGCAAAGATCAGCCTCTATCCTGACATTTTTCTGCAGACGAAAGGAAAAACGTCGGTGGGCCTAAGCTTGGCACGAACAAGAACAAAACAAAATATTTATTAAAGTAAATTTTACTTTGTTTCACTCCGTTTGGAGCACTGTAAAGCTGCTGAAGAATAATCTGATATTGCATTTAATTTAGTAGGGTATTCAAATTTAAAAGTAGAAAAGAGAACGTGTGAAGTTCAAGAATTTTCTCAAAACTTTCATTCAAAAAAATTTTCAAAAAAATTTTCAAAATTTTCATTATAATGAGATTAATTACAAAATTTGGACCCGGTCATTGACATTTGGCCACATAGATAACCCTAAAATAATAAAGTTTAAAAGTTTCAAATAAAGCAGAGGCAAGCGACATTGAGCAGCATCAGGTTGTTTAATAGGTTTTCAGGTATCGTTCATTTATCGGTAACATGGGTCTGTCACCTCGGAAGTCCACTAACTGGTAGGCTCCTCCTGTGTAGACCTTCTCAATGACAAATGGTCCCTCCCAAGTTGGCTCGAATTTTTCACCTATTTTGCGGCATGCAAGAATAGGTCTGTTGAGCACAAGAATGATGTCACCAACTTTGAATGTCCTTGGGCGAACCAATTTTTCATGGGCCTGTACTATCTTCACCTGGTAGATCTCCAAATGTTGTTGTGCTTCTAGTCGTTTTCCCTCGAGACTCTCCAGTTCTTCAAGTCTGAGTTTTGCGCTTTCTTTCACCATGAGTTGGTTGACAACGATAACTCTGAGAGATGGTGTCTGGATTTCTAGCGGTAGCACGGCCTCGGCCCCTTATACGAGCGCATACGGTGTATATTGAGTGGGAGTTCTGAAAGTCGTCCGGTAGGCCCACAAGTCTTCTAATAGTTTGTTGTTCCAATCCCTTTTGTTTTCATCCAGTGTTTTCTTCAAAATCTGTACCAGTGTCTTGTTGAAAGATTCAGCCAGACCATTTTCTCTGGGATAGTAAATTTTAGAGTATCTCCAATCTATCTCATGTCTTCTGACAAAATTGTTGATCTTTATACTTTTGAAAGCCATCCCATTGTCAGAGATTATTCTTCGCGGTACTCCGAAACGGTAGACAATCTGGATTTTGAAAAATTAAAGGACGTGCTGTGTTGTAACCTCACGTAACGGTACTTCCTCTACCCATTTGGAGAAGTAAACTGTAGCGATCTGTAGCGGTAAGTATAAACATGTGTCCTTTAGAAGATGGAGGTTCTATTGGACCTATTATGTATGTGCCCCAACACTTGAATGGCCATGAGGCAACAGTCGGGTGCAGCACATTTGGAGGCTGGTGTAAGACCACCCCATGCACGTGGCATTGGTGACATCTTTTGGCTGTATCCATGCAATCAAACATCACTGCTGGCCAATAATATCCGAGTCTTTTGATCTTTTTTTTCATTTTTGATCCTTCATCTTTTGATCTTCATCTTCATTTTCGGCCCTGACTGGTGAGCACCACACAATCTGACATGTACTTCTTTGACAATATTCTGTGCTTCGGCTCTGCTCAAACACAGTAGCCAATCTGGTTGAATGACCTTCTGTAGAGAACGTTTCCTACCAGGGCGTAAGACATGGCCCTTCTTTCGATGTGGTGCGCCTCAGGCTTGTCTTCCGGCAGCTTCCCATCATGTAAATATTCTACTAATGGCTTGTGCCAATCTTTGTTGATCTCTGCAACTGTATTTATTATTTCTTCTTTGCCAAGCTTGTGTAGAGTTTCAAAGTTGTTTTGAGACAAGATTTATCTTTCTTGCACCGTGACTTCGATGGAATCCTCCGGCGAACACGCCATTTCCTTAGCAAGTTTTGCTAGAGCGTCGACATGGGCATTTTCTTCCCAAGGAATCCAATAGAAAATCACCTCAGGAATTTGCTCCAGGAGCCTCATTGTGTACTGATGGTACTCTACTAATCTTTGTTTCAGAATTCTAAATTGTCCGGCGACTTGCTGGATGACGAGTTGGGAGTTGCCATAAATGACAATATTTGTTATATTCATTGAGATTGCCAATTCCAACCCACTGATTAAAGCTTCGTATTCTGCTTCATTGTTGGTTCACGGCTCTGTCAGGTGGTATGAGAATCTCAACATACACTTATTAGGTGTAATAAAGATCAAACTGATCTCTGATTTGCGTGGTATAACTATGCCTGATCCTTTGTCTTTCCTGGCTGACGAAGCGGCATTAAAGTATATTTCCCAATGCTGCGCACTAGAAAATTCCATTGTAGTATTTACTCGTCTGGTATGTCATCGTTGAGAGAGGACCCAGCTGGCAATGGGTGTGAAGCGAGAAAATCTGCTAGTATCTGTCCCTTGATAGCACAAAGGGGAACAAAAGTTATATCAAATTGCATTAAGATCATTGACCATCTTGCTAAACGTCCGGAGAGAGTTGGTCGGGTCATCAAATATTGCAATGGATTAACTTTTAAGATTAGGATGATCTTATGAGAAAGCATGTAATGTCTAAGCTTTTGGGATGCAAAAATTAACGTCAGGCAATGCTTCTCAATAGGTGGATACCTTGCTTCTATCGGTATTAAACGACGACTCAAGTAGTAGAGTGTATTTTCTTTACCCTCATCATTGACTTGGGCTAAGAGGGCTCCGAGAAAGTCATCCAAAGCCACGATATAAAGTATCAACGGTTTCCCTGGGATAGGGGCTGCCAAAACAGGAGGTGTCATTAAATATTGTTTAACGTCCTCAAAGGCCCGCTGGCATTTCTCTTCCCAAATAAATTTGGCGTCCTTTTTAATTAATGCCGAGAAAGGCTGACACCTACCTGAGAGATTAGAAATAAAGCGTCTCAGATATG
>NW_018165334.1:232945-254531 GCF_001263595.1 Phalaenopsis equestris
TGATGGACAACGAATCCTAGAAATTTCTCGGAGGTAACGTCAAAGGCGCACTTTAAGGGATTCATTTTAAGGTCGTATCATCGTAACCGTTCAAACACGATCCTCAAATCGTACAAATGGTCTATTTTTCGTTTACTTTTGATGACTAAATCATCCACATAACATTCTACTTGGTTGTGAATGAGGTCATCAAAAATCTTCATCATTGCACGTTGATATGTTGCTCCGGCATTCTTTAGGCCGAACGACAGCACTGTGTAGCAAAAAGTTCCAATCGGTGTTTTGAAGGCTGTAAGTGTTGCATCCTCGGGAGTCATCTTTATTTTGTTGTATCCCAAAGATCCGTCCATGAAGGAGAAAATTTCATGTGTTGAAGCGATATCCACCATCGACTCTGGTTTAGCTAGTGGAAACTCATATTTTGGACATGCCTTGTTCAAATCTCTGAAGTCAACACAGACGCGAATCTGTCCATTTTTCTTCTTAAGAGGTACAATATTAACCAACCATATGGGATACTATGGTATTGCTCTTCTTTAACAAAGTTGGCATCCATCAACTTCTTCTTCACCTCAACGATGACTTGTTCTATTTCAAGGCACATCCTCCTAGGAGCCTATTTTACTGGGGTTATATTCTTGTCCACCCCAAGTTTATAGACTGCAACCTCTGCTGAAAGTCCTGACATTTCATCATAGCTCCATGCAAAGCAATCTTTGAATTTTGTTAATAGTTTGATCAATTTTGTAGTCGTCATTGAGTAGAGAACTTATAAATGTAGGTCGGGGTTGTTCTTCAGTCTCGAGGTTAATCTCTTTTAATTCATCAATGGTAGATTTTATTTCCTACTTAAATTCTGGCGGAGCATCTTCTATTGGTTGATCAGTAGAGTCATCCTCTACATCGAGGCAATCCTCTTTTGATTCACCAGTAACAACCATACAAAATTCAGAATCATCGACTGGTCCGACTGTACCAAATCCGAGACCTTCTTTTGAATTTGGAGTTCGACCCTGTCGGCACTATTTTTGGTGTGGGGTTTGCCCATAAGAAACCGTCGGTCATCAGAATTGAAATCCCGTTGCCCGCTTCGGAAGGACATTTTTTTTTAAATTTTAGTTTTGAAAAAGATGAAGTCAAACTGACCCCATAATTTTCATAGTTTAGATGAAAGATCACTTTACCTCAAATCCTGTATCTATCCCGAAGGATGAACACAAGAGTTGAGGGTGAGGCTCGATCAAATAAACTAAAGAAATTTATGACATCCATTTGGTCTGTGAAACCAATGTATTGGCCGATAAATTCCCTTATTTAATATAAGGAATTAAATAGGGTTTATATTATGCTGGGTTCGGGAAAAGCTTCCTATAAGGGCAAGCCTTTATAGTTAATTACATCATAGATAACTGAAGTTACCTATGAATACTCTTGATAAAAGTCAAGAAAAATTACCTTCAAGGAGTTCAAATGGTAAGGACATTTCAAATATATCAGACAAAGAAGTGTGAAGGGGGATTGGTTCAAATTTGGAACATTTTGTTTCGGAGTCCAAAGGAGGAAACACTAGAGGATGTCACGGATCCAAACGAGAACTTTGGTGACTTCCCAAGCTATCATATTTGGCTTCAATTTAGGAGAAATCATTTAGATGTTTCATCCTGCAGTTTTGTTTTATTTATTAGGATTTACATTTGTGTGAAGCAATCAACACAAATAACCTTGAAGATGTGAGGATTTAAGTCGTGACAAACCACTACCTCAGAATCCTAAGGCGAGTTAGGGCTTAGATTGTACAACAGGATTGTACAATTGCCTAAAAGATGTGTTTGAGGATTTATGCTGCATTAGGCAAACAACCTCGAATTCCTATTGTTTTGTTGTTTTAAAGATAAGGAAGGATATGATAGTGTAGATCCTCCTGCTGTTGAAGATGGTCGGGCTGCCCAGAGTGCTAGCTCCAAGCTCCTCGTTGTAGCAGAGTTTCAGTTTTCTAGGTTATTTGGTTAAAATGTCAAATCAGGTGAGCCTATGGTTAAAGTTCTTTAAATTTTATGAGGGTATATTAAAGTTGATTAAAGCGACACCGGTCAAGATCCCACGGTTCCATCGTCCCAGCACCACTATTTTCTATTGGAATCACTTAGTCCAAATGAATTTACTAAACTCAACTTAATGGTTCCATAATTTCATTTAGACCGTGGAAAACATCGTTAGCAACCGTAGGTTGCCTCCTCCGAGGGTTCCCGATCTTCCAAAAGAGACGTTTTAATTTAGTTGAAGTTGTATTTTTTGTAATGTTTGGGATTAAGTTTTGAGTTGTCTTATATTTTTGAAATGTTGTGAGGTGTTTTTGTTTGAAATTTTGTTTTTGGTTTTGGTTTTGGTTTTGTTTTGTTTTTAACATTCAAGTGTTTTTTATGCAGTAAGTATGGTACAAGCATAAAAGAAAAGGAGTAGAAAGACTGTAAAATGCCGTAAATTGTTAAAGTGTACCTGACGAGTGTTCTCATTCCACCACCCAAAACTCAAAATGCATGTTAGAGCATTTATATATATAGAGCTGGAAAAATAAAGTTTTGGAAACCTTCCTAACTCTATGCTGTGTATTGAGGGTCCTTAAATTTTAAGGATAATATTATTAAGTAAAACATATTAAGTTTAATAGATCCCTAAGGTATTCACCAGGCTAAGAATAGGGAGCAGGTCCATGCAACCTTATTAATGTCTGGTAAAAGGCCTTGGGTCCATTTAAACTTTATTATGTTGCTTAATAATTCATCATCTGTAATTTAATTTTGAATATTATATTGGTGAAAACCCTTAAAAAGGCAAGTTAGTATTGTTGGAACACTTAGCCAAATTTTGGTCCTAATTGGGCTTGTAGTGTTTGAAAGACGACTTAGCTTTAATTGATAATTACTTTTCTAATCCTCATTTAAATGAAACTTGATTTAGCCTAAGTCACTACTAAGCCCTTAAGACCTAGGTGAGTGTCTTATTTAGTTTTTAAAAGGTTAAGCTTTAGGTGGTCATGATTCATTTTGAATTTCATTTGAAAATCAAATAGGGGTATTAAATTGATTAATTATTAACTTCAAAGGTCATACCTCTAAGTCCTAGGTTCATTTTATTTTAATGAACTTCGAAATTTTAGGAATTTAGAAATTTATTAATTTATCTTTTCAATTAGGAAAGCGATGTTGGTTTCTACCAATTAACCCCTTGTTATTCAAACATCCAAATTAACATCAGAGGTTGCCCATTTCCCTCCTTGGATTTAGCCTAAATGTTAATTAAGGCTAAATTTCCAAAATTACATATTTTCTCCTAAGGCTCTAACACTTCATAATTTATCAAATTTAATCCAAATGACTTTAGAATTTTTATCCTACCTCACTCATGGGTTAATTGAGACATCAGAGGAGAAAGTGTGATATTTCAAAATTTAATTTATCTATATAATTATTTTTAATGCAAAAATAGGATTTTTAAAAAGAAAATTCCTAACTTGACCATAATACCTAACTTGACCATAGTAAATCCTAATCCTTTAAAATTTTTATTGGAGGTAGGCTTAGACCAGTGACGCCTTTCGACCAAATTTCTTTTTTTTTTAATTTTATTTGAATTTTAAGAATTATTTTAATTTTTGGGGTATTTATTAAATATAAAATATTTTAAATGGAGAAAATTAAGTTTTATTTTTTGAAAAATCTTCCTAAGGTCAAGGAACTTAGGGAAGAAAATTTTACATTTTTTGAGTCTTATTTGATTTATTGGAATTATTTTTAGTGAAAACTCATTTTATCCTAAAAAAATTATTTTCATGCTTTAAAATTAAGTATCTTTATTTAGAAAATCAAGAAAAATATTCTAATTATTCTTAAGTGCTTCGGAAGAAATTTTGAACATTTCGATGAGTTTTATTATTTTTGTGATTTTAGGGATTTTTACTTATTTAAATATTTAAAATAGGCTAAAAATGAAGTTTTTATTTTAAATATTTTTTAATTTAGAAAATACCTTTGATCATAGAGAACTAAAAAAATCAGTTTTTATAAATGTCTGAGTTATATTTTTTATTTTTAAAAATCTTTTAAGTGCCAAAAATGTTATTTATCTTTAAACATCAGCTTAAGTTACCAAATGAACTCAAAATGCTTTAAAATTTTTATGGCGAGTTTTGTATAAATGATGAGTTCTATGGATCATAAATCACAGTGGAGATTAAAAATCAAGTCATTTTGTTGTATGTATTTTTCAAAATTAATTATCTTAGTGATTAAGTGTTTGTGAAAATTAGGTTTATTTTGAATGGCTTTGGCTTGGCTCATGAAAAATTTTGAATGGCTTGGCTCATGAAAAATTTTCCCAAAGGCTCTTTGGTCATTATAAACCTTCCAAAATTTTCGTGGATTTCTCTAAGCAACATGCTAATTTTTATGATTAATTTAAGCAAATAATGCATTTAAATTTGAAAAATATGATTATCTGTCTAGAGACCTCTTCTGACTTTGGAAAAGTTAGAGGATGTTCCATAAGGGAGAGGCAATAAAATGCTAAAATTTTAAGTCATGGTGATATTACTACATGCATGGAGAATCAAAACATCCAAATCAATATTTAATTAAATAAAAAAATATATGCATCAAATGGACTCCAAATTATTTTCACATTGTTCTCCTCTGTTCACTTAGCAAGAGTGTATTTTTATTTCATTTTTATGATTTTTCTATACCAAGATATGAAATTTATAAGTTAGGGGTTATTTGCTGAAATAATTAAATCCCTATTTATCTATTTAAATGAGCGGCGCCACCTCAACCTATGACGGCTCCAAAGCTCCATGCGGTGTGCTCCCATTCGATGTCGTCATCCACCTCAGCGCAAACTCGGCCCACGGCTTATGTTTCGAAGTGCATTCCGGCTTGATCTCGACCGTCCATCTGATACACGCGTGATCGGACGACTCCCGTCATTGTCCATGATAGCCTAGCTTGAGAACCGTCCATCTTCTAGCCTTATGATCTCTCTCATTTCTTAAATAAATTAAGTGAAATTCTTTTTTAAAATGCTCATATAGACTAGAGGAACATATCCATATGATTATGATACCATGAAATCAACTCAAAACAAATGGAGAGTTAAAGTAGGCTTGGGAGGAAGAGAAGTTTTCTACCTTTGCTCTGAGAAGTAAAGCTTCAATCAGGGAGTTTTGGCACATTTTTTGGGGTCCAAAGAGGCTAGAGATTGAGTTTCTGGTCTTAGTGTAAAGCCTAGGTGTGATTTTGATCAAGACCGATTTCGGGTGTTGGTCTAGAGCTACTGTAGAAGCTATTTTAGAGGGTAATTTGATGGGGCTTTGCCTTCTCTTGCTATTGTAAAGGTGTAGGCACAAGCAATTGAAGTTTGGTGGAGTTTTCAAGGATGTCCTATTTCTACCCTAATTTTCAAGCTCAAAATTAGGGTTACACATGGGGAATCAAGGCAATGGAGTGATTGGAATGGGCTGTGGAGGTCTCAAAGAAGCTCTGTGAGTGATTTGGGAAGCTCTCTCTGAGAAAATTTTTAGCACACCTCTCATGGCCGTGGAGGTGAATTTTTATAAAAATGGTCGTGGGGTGGCTCTCAAGGTAAATATTTGGGTGCATTGTGGTGCTTAGGTGGAGGGCAAAGGAGCTCAACAATTTAATTTGGCTGAGCTGGCCTCTAGGTTTGATTTGGGTGAAGTTTCATGTGGGTGGCTCTCAAATTTGAGCTTCTCTGGTGACTAGGTCGGTCGGTCATGGCAGGGGGAGGTGGCTGGGTGCTCAGGGCATCCAGGGGAATCTGTTAAAGCAACTTAATGCAATGATTTTTAGTTTTGGTAATGGAATCTTAAGCATGTGCATTTTTGGAAATAAAATCCATTAATTTGGGGGACTTTTGGTCGATGGCTTAGCTTAAGTTCTTAGATGGGTTTTGGCTCAGTCTTAGGGTCTAACCGATGGCTGAGGTGGAGTTAATTTGATTGCTTTAAGGTGGTTTGGTCATATTTAATGCATGGGTTCAAGTGATCAAAGTTTGGGTTTTGGCTAGGTTAGCCATGTCAATTGACCCAATTTATTCATCAATATTGTGTAGATGTTTGTTATGAATATTTTTGGTGAAGGGTTGAAGTGATTTTGGGTTCAATTCGTACGTCAATTTGAGGGATTTTTGAAATTTGTTCCCTTTGGGCATGTTGGGCTAGACATGGGTCTAGGTTGTGCTAGCCTCAGGCTAAGTCCAGATTGAATAAAGCGCATGTTCAATGGAGATTTTTTGAAAATTTTTTATGAAGATTTGGTGAGATTTTGAGACATGGCTAATTTGGGGCAAATTTGGGGCTTTTGGTCTTAGGTTGAAATCAAATGAAATTTAGGATTCACCAAGGCCAATTGAAGGTCAGTTTTGATGTATGAGGATGTTATGAAGGTTTTTCAATACAAATTGTGACCAATTGAGTGGGCTATGGGTTCAATTTGGTGGAACCAAGTCATAGAGCCAGAATTGAGGTCTTGATCTAAATCAAAATTGGGTCCAAATGATGCACCAATTGAGCTTGGATTTGGCATAGATTGGTCATATGAAGGGTGAATTTGAGTTTAGAATTGAAATTGGGGTAAATTGAGACCAATCTGATAGACATTTGGGGTAATTTGGGGAAAATATGGGCCTTTAAAGGGAAATTCAGATGTTTTCATCAAAGATGGTCAAGTTGGCCAAATTGGGTCATGTGAAAGTTGAGAAAAATGAAATTGGGAATATTTGGGAGGTTTTGGGAATTTTTGGAATTTTGAG
Organism: Phalaenopsis equestris; assembly: GCF_001263595.1. Lineage (NCBI taxonomy): Eukaryota > Viridiplantae > Streptophyta > Magnoliopsida > Asparagales > Orchidaceae > Phalaenopsis > Phalaenopsis equestris. The sequence continues at coordinate 239,771 of NW_018165334.1, forward strand.
GTGGGGTATTTGGTAATTTGGATAGTTTTGGTGATTTTGGTATTTTTGGGTGTTTTCAAGGTGTTTGAAAAGATTTTTGAACTAAGTTGGGTATTTTGGGTAGATTTTGGAATTTTGGCCAAATTTGGGGTACCAAAGGTATCTAGGTAATTTTAGGAAGTTTAGGGGCAAAAGGCTGGGTTGGGTATCTTGGTAGAGTTGGAGTGCCAACCACCATCAATAAACCATGGACCAATGGAAACCCCATTTTGGGTCCTCTATGTAGTGGTCTTACGCAAACCCTAGCCTAAAGCTAGTAGGTTTAAGGGACCATCTACATGATTTTCCCAAAGGCTCAAGGGACCAAAGTTAGGAAATTCTGGGTTTACGGTAGTGAGTGATTGTGAGTTAAGTTATTGCAAGTGAGTACCTTAGCCCTAGACTACCACCCAAGGTCAACATTAAGGTCTAGCAGCCCTAATGGGTGACTCATCTTGAGTTACCCTATAATGACCGCACCTACGAAGTGCTAGAGGTTAGGACCAATATGTGGAACTTATGTGGAATATGTGGAACTTCAAGTTGAGTAGAGATGAGTTTGGAATTTCTAATGGTGAGGGCTCTTTGTCTAGTTTTCTAAGAATAATATTTAGGAAAGTCCTACTGCTAGACGTTAGGCTACTAAAGAGGAAAAATTAAACCTCAACAAAAAATGAGGTCAACAGAGCATTACTATATCTGGATAGCCTTTAATAATTTTGAATTTCACTATCCTTTTCTTAAAGTTAAAACCTTTTTGCATTCCTTCAATTCTTAAGTTCATATTAGTTTTGAAAATTTTTCATCAAGCCGCATTCTTTTCTTTTTACATGAAACTCTAAGATTCTTAATACTTCAAAAATACAATTTCCTTTACTTTAAATAGAAAAAGCAGTCTTATTGTTTCGTATCAAATATCTTAACTCTAGAATTAACATTCATTACTGAAAATTTTTACTTAAGTCTACTATATATTTAGAAATACAAATATAGTTATCAAAGTTAGCCTCTAATACCAAATGTCATGTTAAATTAAATTTTTAAAATATAGCTAATTGAGAAAAAATTAAATTTTGTTTCATTCTACTCTCATTCTTTTAAAGAAAATTTTCTTCCCCCCGAACTTAAATTTTTAAATACTTTGCAATCAATTCCATAAAATTTAGCAAGAAGAAAAAGTAAAAGTTGAATCTAATAATGACTACAACATCCTATCAAATTCATATAAATTCATAATCAGGATAGAATGACTGCAGGAGAAAGTAAATCTAGCCTAAAACATGCTTGCAAAAATATTAAACTAAAAGGAAGTTTACTTAATTTAAAATTTTATTTTTCTTCCTACCGCTAAACTAAATTTTTTAAATGTATAGCATTTAATACAAAATATATAAGTAGGAAGCAAAACAAATATTCTATCTACCACAAATGTTTATTAGAAACATCTACAATTATTTATCAGGATAGAAAACATGTAGTAGAAAGTAAATCTAAAATAAACATGCCAGAATGAATTTAACTAAACGAAAGTCTAACTAGCATACAAATATCAGCATAGTAATATAAAAATGCTCTTCAAGTCCTATATATTATTGTAACTTAAAAACAAACACACATGATAAATGAGGTCAATTCTTCCCTTAACTCATCACATCTCACTAAATGACCTCTAATTTCTAAGGGAATCATTACACAGATATATTGGGTACTTATAAATGATTTTATAGATTCTAATCCCAAAAATCAGATTGTCCCTGATACATTGGGTCACGAATACCAACCTCAGGTGTCACCATATCCCAATAATTAAGAACGTCTGGTAGGTATAAGGATAGTGTCAAAACATCCACATGTTACTCATCAAATATGTTAGCTACTCCTGCCAAATGAAAGCAAGGTCAAAGAAAGGAATTAACAAAATTGAGATGGCATTGTCACTAATAAATTCATAATGTCTCTTGTAAAACTCAAGTGTAAAAGTTCGGGTTAGACCTGAGTTGTAGTGGACTCGTCAATCCAACTACTACAAGCGAACATACAAGACTAACTATAATAAGAAGTTAAGAAATCACTTCCCTCATGACACACAAAAAGTAAATCAAACCACTAACAATCTAAACATTTACCAAACATCAATCAAACTAATCAACGCACACTAAAGCAAACACAAAACAACACTAACAATCATAACTCTCAAGCACACTAAATCTAACCAAACTCATAACTATGGTTTGCCTCCCATAAGGCACTTTGTTTAACGTCATCAGCCCGATAAATGATTCCACCTGGATCAATATTTCATTTAAGTAATTCTTGTTCAATCACCCAATCTTTTCCAGATATAGGGATTCATACAAAGTCCTCAAATTTAAATTTCTCTTTCAATTCTTTCTTTTTAGATTGATTCAAATACTTGTTCCTCATATTTTTTTCTAGATACAATACCTCTAGTGATTTTCTCAATTTTCATATTAATATCATCCTTAAATTTATAAGAAATGGGTCTTTATAAGATACTTCATCATCTCCCAAATTTTGAATCAGATTACCTCTAGATAATTTAGATTCTGGATCAAATTCTTTTGGGTTACACTTGTCTTTCAAGTTATCTTCTAATTCTTCCCCTTGGTACTAAGTAAATGACGGACTTGGTCTTTCCATATATCTTTCTAATTCCTCAGGAATTTTTTCCATTGATCTCTAAATATCCTTATCCTCATCTCCCAACTCAAAGTTATTTTGAAACATATCCTCAATTTCTCTTCTAAATATCAATCTAAATATCAATTCAATAATTTTAAATTGCTCATTATTCATCTCCTTAGGATTTATCTCAGAGTCACGAGGTAATTCTAGGGGATAACTATTAATTATACTAATAATCTGCCCCATCATCAAAATCTCATTCATTTTGTACGTCTACCATGGAATATGCCATTCAGTGGTTTTGAATAACTCTTTCATAAGAGATCTTTTACTGATTTCATTATTCAATTCTGGTTCATCTTGTGATTGTGTCGAATATAAAGATATAAAGACTAGTGGTGTAGATGAATTCACTAAATATGTAGGATTTAAAGCTATAAGGGGTATATTTGATATAAGTTCATGAGATTTTTCAACTGATTGATTTAAAAGTTTAATATTTTTAGTAACGTCCATCATTTCGCATCTCTCCTGAACATACACACAGTCTTCTTCAAACAACATTTTAGACTCATCATGAAAGTCCATTTCGATCTTATCTATTAACTTACTCTCAAATCTTTTTTGGAAATGGTTTTTAATTAGATAATCATTTTCATCCATCCAAAAAAAATCATCATATTTTCTCTCATTTGGATATTTCATAGCCTTTAGCACATCAAAAGTGACTTCCGGGTCATTAATATTCATAGTCAACTTTTCTTTATGCACATCTATCATAGCTTGTCCAGTAACAAGTAAAGATTACTACCACTAAAACTACATTCCATATATTCAATTTTAGATCTACTTAAACGTTCCTCCATATCTAATACAATAAAGTCCATAAGAATGATAAATTTATCCACTTTAAGTCTTCTATAACCCCTTTTGGCTTTTGGATAAATGATAAATCTATCAGCTAACTGAAGGGTTACAGTAGTGAGAGAAATATCGGCTAAACCTATCCTTCTAAATATCGATAGAGGCATCACATTAACGGTCGCTCCTAAAAAACATAAAGCTTTTCCACATAATCTTTCTCCAATTGCCTAAGGAATTGTAAAGCTATAAAGATCTTCCATTTTCTAAGGAAGCTTTTTGTGAAGTATAGCACTGCACTCCTCTTAGTGCAACTGTCTCATAATCCACAAATTTTATTTTCTTATTTAATATCTCCTTCATAAACCTTACATAACTTGGCATCTGTTCCAAAGCTTCACCGAATGGAATATTTATCGTTAACTTCTTAAGTACTTCCATAAACTTTTAAAATTGTTTATCCAACTTTTGATGTCTAAGTATTTGAGGAAATGGAGGTGGTGGTCTTTCTAAATTGATTTTTGTTTGAGATATTAATTTTTCTGGACCCTTAGAATCATGTTTTTGATGTCTTATAGTTTCTCTTATTTCGCTCACAACTTCTTTCTCTTTTCTAACGACATTCTCTATCTCACTTCAACATCTTAATTGGACAGCTTTTACCTGTTCATTATTGTTCTCTTTAGGGTTGATCTTAGTGTTCCTACAATGTGTTCCTTGGGGTATATTGCTAAGTGAATTAGCAAATTGTCCCAGTTGATTCTCTATGTTTCTAATCACAGCATTTTAACTTTACAATATTTTAACTTTACAATTGTAACTTTACAATTGGTTTCCCATTTGCAATATCACATCTTCTATAGACATCTTCTTATCCTCAAATTGTTAATCATTGTTAGAGTCAAATGAATATGAAGGTCTATAATTTCTGTTCCCCTATTTATTCTAACTTCCATTAAGATTTGCATGATTATTTTCCCATTGTTGGTTTCCACCCCAAGTAGTATGATTCCGGTTAAAATTATGGTGGTTCTTCCAAACTGGGTTGTAAAAGTCATAATACGAGTTGTTTATGATATTAAAAGTCTCATATGATAAGTCAAAATCAATCATATGCCCTAATGAACTTTCCTCACTTACTGGAGTAAATTGAGGCTGGTTCATTCCAAATTGGTTCAACTTCCTTAAATTGGTTCATTCCAAATTGGTTCAACTTCCTTGATATTGCAGCAACCTGAGATGCAAAAATTGCAATTGTATCTGTATCATAAATACTGTCTACATTTTTAGGGTTTACCCTCTTAGAGGGCCATTGAAATTCATTTGTAGTTATTTCATCAATTAATGCATATGTTTTATTAAATGGTTTTGACATTAATGATCCACCAACGACAACGTCAATTATAAACCTAAGGGACTCTACTAACCCATTGTAAAAAGTTTGAATGATTAACCAATCAAGCAGAGCATGGTGTGGACAGTTTTCTTCCCCAAGATTTGTATATTAATTTCCTTTCATACTGAAAAAATGAGATAATATCAATTTTAAGTTCAGTAGTCCTTGAAGGTGGAAAAAACTTAGCTAGGAATTTTTGAGTTAACTCCTCCCAATTCTTAGTAGAGCTAGGTGCTAGTGAGTATAACCATATTTTAGCCTTATCCCTCAGTGAGAAAGAAAAAAGCCTTTGTTTAACAACATCGTCTGACATGCCATTATAATGAAATGTAGCACAAATTTCTAGAAAACTGGATAAGTATAAATAGAGATCCTCCAAAAAAGTTCCTCCAAACTGGTTATTCTGCGTCAGTTGGATAATATGTGGATTTTTTTTAAATGAGTCAGATTCTACGACAGGGGTTTGTATATTTAAGTGAATTTCATTTGTCTTAATATTTATATAATCCCTCAAAGATATATGATAATTTTCCAAGTTATTATTTTGAATGTTTTTCATTTTCATCTCTAGTTCTTTAAGTCCTTTCTATTTTTTAATTTTCCTCTATTTTTCTAACTCAGGATTATAAGGAAAAAGTCCTGTGGAACCTTAATTTTGCATACGCAACATAGCAAACAATACAATAACAATTAAACAAATAAAATAAAAAATATATTCAACACAACAAAACATTTTCACAAACACCTTGTTTTTTACACAAACAGTTTTTTGTCTTTTCACAACACTTTTTAAAACAAAAAAAAATTTCACACAAAAATAATTTTTACGACACTACAACCAAAATTCTGCTAAATTTCTTATTGAAGCTTCCTCGGCAATGACGCCAAAAACCTGATGTGCCCCCAGTGTGTTTTTTTTTCTACGTGTTTTACGTAAATGCAATTCTCTGGCAACGACGCCAAAAACTTAATGTGCCCCTGGTATGTTTTTTTTCTGTGTGTTTTATGTCATTGAAATTCCCCTGAGATGGTGCCAAAAACTTGACCTGATTCATAATTACGCATTAATTTAGCTTTCAAAAGATGGCAAAGAACTTAACCCAATTTATATTTAGCAGCTAACATACAAAATTGAAATATTATGAAATATAACAAATAGTTCACACACTATGAGTTCTACGCAGGTGCATGTATCACTTCAATTAATATAAGATTTTCTGATTAAACCTCGAATATCAATCCCACGAGGAAGTGGGGAAAGATATCCTTAGTCAAATTCCAGTCTACTACTATTATTCCTTAGTTTGGAATGTCAATTAAAGTGGTGTTTTATCTAGCAACTACTCCTAAATTTGAATGTTAAATGTAAGACTAGAAAATATTCTTAAATGTAAATATTAATTTTAAAGATAACCCTTTCTGGATGAGTTGGTTTGGAGAATTTTAAATTGTTAAAACCTACTCTTTTTATGTAGTGTATAGATAATGTAAAGGAATCATATACATTAAATATTGTATGCGCCAAATCGGAGCAATTTTAATTCTCTACCCAGATTCAGTGTTATAGAAAATCACTGGCTAATCTCAGGTTTAGTTTCTAAATCTGTGGTTAGGCTGGGAGGATACTAGCTCTCACTTAAGAGCTCCCACTTCCCTTTCCCTGAAGGCTAACGCTCGCTTTAGTTTATCTACTCTAAGACCAAAGTTGGGATTTTAGTCCGTCACCCTAAAATCTCCAATTATATGTCAAACCATATATATATATATATATTTCCCTATTTATTGGCACTCAACCCCCATGAACTTCACCATCCATGGAATTTGAATGTGTTTCCACTCTGTTGAGAATTACACCATCCTCTTGGATCTCAATGTAATTACAATAAATTTTAATACTACAATGGCCCTTAATGTAATGTAAAGGAAGTGCAAGTAAAAACCATCACATCTATAGCTAAAACTTCTTCAAGCATGCATCCTAATTTCCTAAACATGAATCCTACTCATTGTAAAAGAAAAGTAAAAGGAAAATAATAGCATAATCTTATCATTCCACTCTTTCTAAAAGAGAAGAAAGAGTAAGAGAAACACTTCACAAAGCATGAAGAAAATACAATGAAAAAACTTCATTAAATCAAAATAAATCCACTAGATAAGTGTTTAGAAAATCATAAGATAATGAAGAACAAAATATTTAGCTTTTTCTCCTTGAAAGAATGATGAAAATCTCTCTGACAAAGTCCCCCGCGGATCCATGCAATGCTAGAACATTCTCTTACAAATTCTCCAAAAATCCTCTCATCAATCTTTCCAAAAAGGTAGAATTCTGCATTTTTACTCCTATTCTAAGATCTCTAAAAATTCTCCACATTTTTCAACTCACATACACCACCTTTTCTGACATAAAAGCACTCTATTATAGTGTACGGACAAATTTCCCAATGGATGCCTCAAGCAACCTTCCAAAAAGCGTCCAAATACATTGAATTTGCTTGAAAGTCACCAAGTATCGCGTTTAAACCATCTCAGGCACTTTCTGCGCCATTTTGGGCACCGTCGGCACCATTTTCATGTTGATTTATGCACTTTGGCACTATTAGTGCCAGTTCTAGCGCCACCCTACGCAACTCAACCATTTTGCTTCGTTTGGCTCCGTTTTAGCTTTATTTCGCCCCATTTTAGTTGTGTTGCATTCCTAACAGATAGACCTACAAAATAAGCATAAAAATAATCTTATTTTAAAGTTTAATTTCTTTCAAAAATATGTGAGAATTATAAAAGAGATTAAGCGTAGAAAGACATATCGAAATGTGCTAGGACATAATTTTCTTTCTTGCTCGTTTTTGCTCCAAATTGCACCATTTTTGCTTTTTTTTCTACAAAATTGTATTTTCTGTACCTGAAACTAAAAAAATACAAACTAACTTCCTTTAAAGTGTAATATCATTGAAAATCTCCAAATATAAGCATTAAAAGCATATGAAAAATTAAACCTTTTTTAGGTGTATCAAAATACCTGAAACTTAAATGTTACTTGTCCTCAAGTAACACTTTACTACATAAAAGTTAGGAATAATGCTAGAGATTTTAACTTCTAAATTTCTATAATTTGGTCAACTAAATATAATAGCACAACTTAAGAAGAATTTTTAGCAACTTAAGTCAAAACTAAAAGAATTATAACATGTAGTAGTCAAGTCTAAGATTTCTGTTTCTCTATTCATTTCAAGAAGATTGCAATTTGTCATATTAAAGTAATTTATAGTATCCATATGAAAAAGAACATCATGAGATTGTAAGGATAATAATACTCAAATACAAGTTTAGAAAATATAATAAAGACTTATTCCTCAAGTAGATTCAAGTGAACCAATTTTTGATTAGGCATCTCCTAGAGCTTCTCCTCACATACTTTTCTTTTTATTTTTCTTTTCTTTTTTTTTCCTTTTTATTTTAGGATCATTTTTAATTCTTTATTTCTTTTTCATTTGAGGATTATTATAATTGGATAGTCTTTAATAATTTTGAACTTCGCTATCCTCTTCTTAAAGTTAAAAAACTTTTTGCATTCCTTCACTTTATATGTTCATATTAGTTTTGAAGATTTTTCATAAAGCCGCATTCTTTTCTTCTTACATAAAACTCTAAGATTTTTAATACTTCAAAATTACAATTTCCTTTACTTTAAAAAGAAAAAGCATAGTCTTATTCTTTCAAATCAAATATCTTAACTCTAGAATTGACTTCATTATTGAAAATTTTTACTTAAGCTATTATATATTTAGAAACACAAATATAGTTATCAAACTTAACCTCAAATACTAAAGGTCATGTTAAATTAAATTTTTAAAATATAGCTAATTGAGGAAAAATAAAATTTAGTTTCATTCTATTAATGAAATTTTTCTACCCAACGAACATAAATTTTTAAATATTTTGCAACCTCCTCTTCTTTAATCAATTCCATAAAATTTAGCAAGAAGAAAAAGTAAAAGTTGAATCTAATAATGACTACAACATCCTATCAAATTCATATAAATTCATAATCAGGATACATAATCAGGATAGAATGCAGGATAGAATGACTGCAGGAGAAAGTAATTCTAGCCTAAAACATGCTTGCAAAAATATTAAACTAAAAGGAAGTATACTTAATTTAAAATTTTAGCCTTATCCCTAAGTGAAAAAGGAAAAAAGCCTTAGTCTAACAACATCGTCTAACATGCCATTATAACCAAATGTAGCACAAGGTTCTAGAAAACTGGATAAGTTTAAATAGGGATCCTCCAAAGAAGTTCCTCTAAACTGGTTATTCTGCGCCGGTTGGATAATATCTGGATTTTTTTTAAATGAGTCAAGTTTTACGACATGAGTTTTTATATTCAGATGAATTTTATCTATCGTAATATTTATATAATCTCTCAACTATTTATGATGATTTTCCAAGTTATTATTTTGAATGTTTTTCATTTCTATTTCTAGGTCTTTATGTCCTTTTTTTTTCTAAATTTTATCTATTTTTCTAACTCAGGATTATAAGGCAAAAGTCCTGTGGATCCATTAATTTGCATACGCAACACAACAAACAATACATTAACAATTAAACAAATAAAATAAAAAAATATATTCAACGCAACAAAATATTTTCAAAACACCTTGTTTCTCACACAAACAACTTTTTTTTTTCTTTTCACAACACTTTCAAGAAAAAAAAAATTCACACAAAAATAGTTTTCACGACAATACAAGTTTTTAAGTCTAAGCCTAATTATTTCAATTAAAATTTTCCTAAAATTCTTACTGAGGCTTCCCAGGCAACGACACCAAAAACCTGATGCGCCTTTAGTGTGTTTTCTTTGTGTGTTTTATCTAAATGCAATTCCCCGACAACGGCGCCGAAAACTTGATGTACCCCTTGTGTGTTTTTTTCAGCAAGTTTTATGTCATTGCAACTCCCCTGAGACGGTGCCAAAAACTTGACCCGATTTGTAATTACAGAGTAATTAAGCTTTCAAAAGACGACAAAAAACTTGACTTAATTTATATTTAGCGGCTAATATGAAAAATTGAAATATTATGAAATATTGCAAGTAGTTCACACACTATGGGTTCTACGCAAGTGCACACATCGCTTTAATTAATATAAGACTTTCTGATTAAGCCCTGAATATTGATCCCACAAGGAAGCAAGGAAAGATATCCTTAGTTAAATTCCAGTCTACCACTATTGGTCCTTAGTTTGGAATGTCGATTAAAATGGTGTTTTATCTAGCAACTACTCCTAAATGCGAATGTTAAATGTAAGGATAGTAAATATTCTTAAATGTAAATATTAATTCTAAGGATATCCCTTTCCAGATGAGTTGGTTTGGAGAATTTTTTGGTTTGGAGAATTTTAAATGAGTTGGTTTGGAGAATTTTAAAATGTTAAAAACTACTCTTCTTGTGTAGCGAATTGGATAATGTAAAGTAATCAGATATATCAAATATTGTATGAGTCTAATAGGAGCAAATTTAATTCTCTACCCAGATTTAGTGTTATAGAAAATCATTGGCTAATCTCAGGTTTAGTTCCTAAATCCGTGGTTAGGCTGGGAGGATACTAGCTCTCACTCTAGAGCTCCCACTTCCCTTCCCCTGAAGGCTAACACACACTTTAGTTCTTAAACTCTAAGTCCAATTTGGGGATTTTTGTCTGTCACCCTAAAATCTCCATTTTTATGCCGAATGATATATATATTTTCCTATTTATTTGCACTCAACCCCCATGAACTTCACCATTCATGGAATTTGAATGTGGTTCCAATGTTTTGAGAATTATACCACCCTCTTGAGTCTTAATGCAATTACAATGAATTTTAACACTACAACGGGCCCTTATTGTAATGTAAATGAAGTGCAAGTCAAAACCATCACATTTATAATTAAAACTTCTTCAAGCATGCATCACAATATCTTAAACATGAATCATACTCATTGAAAAAGAAAAGTAAAAAGGAAATAATGGCATAATCTTCTCATGCCACTATTTCTAAAAGAGAATAAAGGGTAAGAGAACTACATCATAAAGCACGAAGAAAACACAATGAAAAACTTAATTAAATCAAAGCAATTCCACTAGATAAGTGTTTACTAAATCATAAGATATTGAAGAACATAATACTTAGCATTTTCTCCTTGAAAGAAAGAAGAAAATCTCTCTGACAAACTCCCCCGCTGATCCATGTAAGTCTAGAACATTCCCTTACATATTCTCTCAAAATCCCCTCACCAATCTCTCCAAAAAGATAGAAATCTACACTTCTAATCCTATTCTAAGATCTCAAAATATTCTCCACATTTCCCACTTACACACAACATTTTTTCTGACATAAAGGCACCTTATTATAGTGTAGAGACGAATTTCATAAGAGATGCCTAAAGCAACCTTCCAAAAAGTGTCCAAATACATTTAATCTTCTAGAAATTCACCTAGGATCACGTCCAAACCGTCTCAGGAGCTGTGAGCGCCTTTTTGGGCGCCGTTGATGTCATTTTCATGTTACTTTTTGTACTCTAGCACTCTCAGCGCTGGTTCTAATGCCATCGACACCCATCCTACGTAGCTCAACCATTTTGCTTCATTTGGCTCCATTTTTAGCTCTGCTTCACCTTATTTCAGTTACGGTGCGTTGCTAACAGATAGACCTACAAAATAAGCATAACAACATCCTTCCCTTAAAGTGTAATTTTGTTCAAAAATGTGTGATAAGTGTAAAAGACAAAGACATATCAAAATGTGCTAGGATAGAATTTTCTTTCTTGCTTGTTTTTGCTCCAAATTGCACCATTTTTGCTTCCTTTTCTCCAAAACTCCATTTTCTGTACTTGAAACCAAAGATATACAAAATAACTTCCTTTAAAGTGCAATATCAATGAAAATCACCAAATATAGACATTAAAAGCATATGAAAAATTGAACTTTTTTAGGCGTATCACCGCTCCATAAAGACTTGAAAAGCTCCACTCTATAATGAAATTTTGTGACAATAGAAAGTAATTGTATTTGTTTTGAGCCTTGCGATTCACAAATCTGGTTGTATCAAAAATTTCCTTCCCCTTTCCTTTCTTAGTTTTAGGAGCCATACTTCAAATCTAGAAATTTTAAGTAAGTCATATTTATATAAGATTTAAAGGCTCTTAAACGTATTTTCTAAGCAAGTGAAGCTTTCATCCTTAGATTTTCCACCACAAATTCTAAAATTTTAGCAATTTTTGGCCTCCACTGAATGTGGACAAAATCCGTGGTGAAACAATAAAATTTTTATGCTAAAATGTAAATCTAACTTGGAGAAGAAGAAATGCACTATTTTTGGCCTCTAAAAGTTGAAACATCTCAAATTAGGAGAAGCATTAAGTGTCACTTTCAAAAAGTAGAGGAAGGAGTAGAAGAAAGGTAAGAAATGTTTGTGGGCCATCTTAAATCCATTTTTTTGCCCTTATTGACCGGTTCAGCTGGTCTGGCTCCTAGTCGCCCTGTTGTTCAAATAGCTGGCGCTTAGCACCAATTTAAGGCCCAAGCACCAGGCCAGAATTTTTGAAAAACTTGATTTTAAATGAGGCACAGGAAGCCTAAGACCTCTAAATCAAAATTTAATATTAATTTAGCCTCATTCCAATAATTCCAACATCTTACAATGTGTATTTACTCCATTATAACTTCAAAACCCCATTCATTCCAACAATCAAATAAACCAAAATTTTCACAAACTTAACACACTTTCATTACTAACAATTAAGTTTTACTACAACAGACATATCAAATCAATGCAACCAATCAAACCAATACTAATATAAATACTCAAAATTCTTGTAGTACCGAACACATCCTCTACTAGAATTGACACACTAATTGTTGTCATACACATATTTAATACATAAAATCCTCAAAAGTACCCCAATGATCAATAATTTTTGGCAACATTACCCTCCACCTTTTCAATTGATAGGAATTTGTGATTGTACATGTGTTAAAAAGGAACATGAGGATATTTATCAGCAACTTTATCACTAATCTGCTTGTTGTCGTGATACATATTTACCTAATAATTTTGATAACAAGCCAAGTGGTTGAATTGGAGTTTCATCTGTCACTCCAAATGCTCGTACGGGTGGTAAAAGTCAGCTAGCTTGTTGTGCAAAATTCTCAACCACTCTTCAAGTTTCATCAGTTTTTCGATGATGTGCTCTAAACTTAGTGCTAGGAAGCCATTAAAATAAGGTTGGGAGACCTGGGCAATGTATTTTTCTCACTTGCGCCACTATTGCCTCGACTCTCCATTTAAGCAAGAAATATCAATTAAGCACTCAAATCTTCTCCAATTATTCTTCTCTCAAAAAAAAGTTCTGAGTTCTGACTTCAACCGATGAGATTTGGGGGATTTAATAGAAAAATTTGGATAAAAGTGTTCTGGGTGGTTTTACCCAAGTAATATAATTATGGTGCCTAGGTGCCAGCTTTTGCCCCTAGATGCCAGTGCTTATGTGAACAATGTTTTCCCATGCATCAAATTTTTCATGTTCCAATCATGTTCCAATCATCAAATTAGTGTAATTGCACCTCCTCACGTCTAATAGTTCTCATTACAACATCATATAGTCCTCAACAACAATGATTATAAATCAATCTAGAAAGAATATTATGGGTTGCTTCCAACAGGGCAGCCAGGCTATCCAATGTTATACTCAGATTGACCCAACATCATTATCACACACATAAAATTTTAGTCAATGTCTGTTAAATTTAATTATTTGTTTAATTTTTGGATATTTAATATCCACAAGACCAAAAGGATAGACTTTTATCATGATAAATGGCCCTAACCATCTAAACATAAGTTTTTCATGTAATAATTTTAATCGAGTATTGTATAATAAAATCTGCCGTTGCTGGTCCCAAGCCCGGATAAGAAAAGTGGAGGGTTGCGTTAGGTAGTCGACAGCCAGCGTAAAACTTGTCAAAAAAATCATGACATGAATCCTTTTGATCATTGTGTAAGTGCTAGGGCGTCCCCTGGAAGCGACGTGTTGTATAGCCTGAATACAGTGAAAAGTGTGCAAGGGTCGCTACACCGGCGCCCGGGTGTAGTGTTAAATAAGCAAGGGTTCCCACATTACGGGCGAATGCGGGTAAAGAAGTTAGTCCATGAAACTAATGAAACTAATATTAGGATAGGATCTTGGAATATAGGCACTCTCAATGGTAAATTAATGGAATTAGTTGATATTATGATTCATAGAAAAATTAATATCTTATGTATTCAAGAAACTAAGTGGGTGGGAGAAAAGGCTAAGGAGATTGATAATTTAGGTTTTAAACTTTGGTATTCTGGTAAGAGTCGCACTAGAAATGGTGTAGGTGTAATTATAGATAAGAGTTTGAAAGATAATGTTGTAAAAATTAATAGAGTTGGTGATAGAATTATAGCCCTTAAGATTATCATTGATACTAAGATTTTTAATATTATAAGTGTTTATGCTCCTAAGTAGGTTTAGATTTAGAGTCTAAAGATAAATTTTGGAATGACTTAGAAGACTTAATACAAATGATACCTCTTGAAGAAAGAATTTTTATTGGAGGAGATTTAAATGGACATGTCGGTAGAGTGGTAGAAGATTTCAGAAATATTCATGGTGGCTACGGTTTTGGAGTAACTAATGAAGAAGGTAAAGTTATTTTAGATTTTGCTTTAGCGTTTGATTTTGTTATTACTAATACTTTATTCAAGAAAAGGGATGAACATCTTATTACTTATAAGAGTGGATCTAATAAAACACAAATTGATTATTTTCTTATGAGAA
>NW_018165334.1:256360-287087 GCF_001263595.1 Phalaenopsis equestris
ACAAAATGCGGAATGAATATATTTGTGATAGGGTTGGTGTAGCTCCTGTGACAGACAAAATTAGAGAAAGTCGTCTTAGATGGTTTGGTCATATTAAACGTCGACCATTAGATGATCCGATTAGGAGAGTAGATGTTTTAGATTTGACTTGTGTTAAGAAAGGCAGAGGTAGACCTAGGAAGACTTGAGCTTATTGTATTAAAAATGATCTTAATTTACTAGAACTAAATGAAAATATGACACTAAATAGGACGCAATGGAGAAAAAAGATTCATGTAGCCGACCCCACGTAGTGGGATTAAGGCTTTGTTGTTGTTGTTGTTGTTGTATTGTATAATAAAACCTCTTACCTAGGCTCAAAATCTTTTATTAAAATAATCCAATCATATTAATTTTTCATATTCTCCTTACAAATTCTAGCATTCTCATCAGATTCATTTATAGTTAACTCGAGCTCAAATAATTGTAATATTCATTTTCACTAGCTTCTTTCATGTTATAATTAAATTCCTTTATCTCCAAATAAACCTTATTTTCTAATTCAACTGGTATTTGACAAGCCTGTTCAAATATGAGCCTATATTATCTCATTCCTGTAGGTGTTTTGTGAGCCGTCCTATAGACCCATAATGCAGAATCAAGTCTATCAAACCAATCCTTCCTATTTGGATTTACAATCTTTTCCAAATTGCCTTTAATGTCATGATTGAATACTTTTGTTAAACTACTTGTTTTAGGGTGAAAATTGGTGACAGTTTAATGATTAATTCTATATTTCCTCATTATTGTTTCAATCCTAAAATTCTTAAAATGGCTTCTCCCATCGGTAATGATCACTATTGACATTCCAAATTCAGTAAAAATATTTTTCTTCAAAAATTTAATAACACTTTGAGAATCACAATGAGGTAAAGAAAAAGCTTCAGTCCATTTTGAAACTTAATCTACAGCTAATAGCATTTGTAATTTTTCAGTAGATGGTACAAATGGTCTCATAAAATCTAAACCCCATATATCAAATATTTCAACTTCCTAGATAAAATTTAGGGGTATTTCATTTCTCTTAGAAATATTGTCTACTCTTCAACATTTATCCCATTTTTAACATAAGTATTAACATCCCTAAATATTGTAAGCTAATAAAATTAAGATTGTAATTTTTTATATGCAGTTTTATCCACTCCAAATGTCCTTCAAAATTAGATTCATGAAATTTCTTAATGATTTCCTTTGTTTCTTCAAAAGGAACACATGTTCTGATCACTAAGTCCATACATTTCTTATATAAATAATGGTCATCCCAACCGTAAAGTTTTGCGTCATATGTAAATTTTTTCTTTTGGTGGCTGTCTAATCTATAAGGTAAAATATTTCTAATAAGGTACTCAACTATACTATCATACCACAGAGTACGCCACTCAAAAATAAAGTATATTTATTCATCATGAAAATTTTCATTTATTTCAATATCATTATCATCATACTTTTATTATTCTAGCCTCAAGAATAGATCAGTGATATGATTATTGATACCCTTCCTATCTACTACTTAAAAATTGAATGTTGGCATCAAAATGACCAATCTAATTAATCATGGTTTTATGTCCTTCTGCAGCTTCAAATATTTAGTAGCAGAATGCTCAATATGCATGATACATTTTGCCCCAATGAGATAAGGTCTAAATTAATCAAAAGCTTATATTATTATTAATAATTCTTTTTCTCTGATAGTATGATTAATTTTTTCTTGATTAAGGGTTTCACTGGCATAGTACATAACTTTGAAAATCTTATCATATTTTTACCGTAATACTGCCCCAATAGCATAGTCTCTTGCATCACACATTAATTTAGATAGTTTTTCTAAGTCAAGTGAAATAATAACAGGTGCAATGATTACTTTATCCTTTAATAAATTCAAACATTTAGGCATTCCTCTTTAAAATCAAAATTTGTTTCTTTTGCTAAAAGATGACAGAGGCTTAGCAATTTTTGAAAAGACTTTAATATATTGCCTGTAGAACCCAACATGTCCTTGAAAACTTCTAACTCTTCTCACTAACGTAGGAGGTTGTAATTGAATAGTAACTTGAATTTTAGTTGATTATACTTCTATGACATTTTCATAAACCTTATGTCATAAAATAATTACTCCTACGAACCATAAATTGACATTTTCCCAATTGATAACTAAATTTGTTTCCTTAGAGTGTTTTAGAACCATATCTAAATGATCTAGGCATAAATCAAAAGAGGTTCCAAAATCTGAGAAATTATCCTTGTAAACTTCAATTTCTGATTTTATTAAATCACAGAAAATAGATATCATGCTCCTTTGAAAAGTCACAGATGCATTACACAAACCAAAAGATATTCTTCTAGATGCGAAAGTCCCATATGGACTAGTAAATGTTGTCTTTTCTTGATCTTCAAGAGATATATGTATTTGGTGGTATCAAGAGTATCCATCCAAAAAGAAAAAAAAATGATGCCCTGCTAGCCTATCCAACATTTGCCCTATAAAGGGTAGAGGAAAGTGATCCGTCCTAGTGACAAGGATTAATTTCTTACAGATGCGCCACTCAGTGATTTGTCATGCTGAAATTAATTGATCCCGCTTATTTATAACTACAGTGACTCCCACCTTCTCCAGAACACAATGAGCAGGACTAACTCAAACATTATCATAAATAGGATAAATAATTCTAGCATCCAACAACTTTAAAATGCCATTATTAATAACATCTTTCATGATAGGATTCAATCTCCTTTGAGGATCAGCCCTAGGTTTATGATCATCTTCCATTAAAATTCTATGCATATAGATTGAAGGGCTAATTATTTTTATATCATCTAATGTCCATCCAAAGGCTTTCTTATGAATTTTTTAATGTGTCCATTAATCATTATTCTTGATCCGTAGTTAAATTTTAGGATATTATTACATGTAATTTAGATGAATTTCCTATATAAAAATACTTCAAATGAGTTGGGAGCACTTTCATCTGAAGTTAGGAAGTTTTTCTACTGAATGAATCAGAGGTTTATTATTTTCAATGGTGTCCAAACTCTCAAAACTTTCATGAACATAATTTGAATCCTCAGTATTTATCACCTCTGATTTATCTGACAAATCAAATTCATTTTTATTCTCCATTTCTCTTTAATGTATTTTGACTTCATATATCTCTCTAAAATGGTCATTAATTAAATAATCAATTGTATCCATTTTGTAACAATTGCTATCTTTTCTAATAGATGGACACTCCATCTATTTTAGCAAAATAAAAGTAACTTCCTAGTCATTAACTCATATAGTCAACTCTTTTTTCTGCAATAATTTCAATCATTTTTCTCTTTTAATTTAAAAGTAATCTCCAACTTTTTGCTTGTTATTTACCTCCCTAATTCAAAAAAATATCCCTGGAAAATCAGATCAGTGACTCGAAGAGGAGAGAAATCAAATAAGAAGGTACAAACGATAAAGAGAAAAACAAAAAAAAAGTTAAAATGTGGAGAGTCTAAGTGTGATATACCTGGTAAGGATAGGTCAAGAATATCCTCCCAAACAAGATTGGGTGGAGGCACCATAGACCAACATCAATGAAAGAAGTATCTACATAGACTACCCATAATGAGAGAGTCAGGTGTATGTACCTATTTTGAGGTCAAGTGCACTTCCAGAGAAACGTGTTCCTACTTTTTAATTACATCTTAAGGGATACTCAAGAAAACTCTCAATAAAAGGAGTTTGGTTTTATAATATCATAGACCTGAGGTATATTCAATCAAAGGAATGTTAATCCATGTGGGAACCTTCCCAATGCTTCAAAGCTCATACTATTTCATCGAGCAGAGAGTGAGTCTCTCACATCCTGAATGGGTAGCGGCTCATTAGCACGGAGCCCACAATGTAACCTAAATCATCATGATAGGGATATCCCAATACATCAAAACACGATTGAGCCGTAAAGGCAGAGAACAAATCATCATATCCCAAACAAGTGGCAGCTCATTAGTATTGGGCTATTGATATTAACGAAGTGAAGGAGCATCAGGGCTCAAAGAGGCTGAACAAAAGGGAGGTAGAGTGATATTAGAAGGTAGAGGTAACTAGGTCAGGGTAACATAGACACTTCATTCATAACTAGTAGGGCCATAAGTCTACCTGGTCGTGAAGGTAGTCGACCCAACATGTCCTAAGGTCCGCGGTCAGTAATCCAAGAATTGCTTCGTCCATAAGAACCTCTGTAGCCTTAAGGTTAAAGGAATGAAACTCTATCCAATGAATATAAGCCAAAGCTCCTTAAGGTGAGACATATACCTGCCAAACTGGCAAGGATGCCTCAGGAAAGAAGAAATAGGGAGGTTCAGCTACAACGCTAGAAATGCTCAAAATAAAAGTACTTACACCCGTCTGGATCGGGGAGTCTTCTAACTTTCTAGCGTACTAGACAATCACCTATGTAAGGGTATGCTGGGTCAGTTAGGTTGGAGATGTACGGGGACTCCTCCTTAGGACATGCAAATATAAATGTTGTTATCTAGAGTGATCCTTAAGTATTGTCGATGCTCTATTAATATATGCAAGAAAATAAAAGTGCAGTTTTTAAATCATGAATATTTTAATTCTCAATTGTAATTATCTTGATTATTTTTTTTAGGATTTCTAAGTAGAGAATTTAAGATTTAATTTTAATAGAGCCTATATTACATTGTGAAATCCTATATCACAAAAAGTAACAAGAAAAATTGGTAGGAATGTAGGCATAAAGGCATGTAACAAAAACTAAAACAAGCCAAATAAAACAATAAACAGGCTGGTGTCACTTGGTCGGCAACATATCCTAGAAAAGAAAAAGGAGACCAAACTCCACATATAAATGTTATCTTAATTTTATATATCAATATAAAAATGTTGAATTAAGACATGGGGCACGAGCATCTGCTCCTGGTCCCATCCACGTGGGCCTCTGATGCACCAAAAATATATGCGCTTTTAAACTAATATTTTATACTCATTTTTGGTGATATTACACTTTAAAGAAAGTTATTTTGCTTGTTTTTGTCTTCAGGGATAAGAAATGGACTTTTGGTGAAAAAGAAGAAAAAACGGTGCAATTTGGAGCTAAAACGACCAAGAAACAAAATTTTGGCCTGACACATTTCGATATGTCTTTCTATGCTTAATCTAATTTACACTTCTCAAATATTTTTGAATGAAATTACACATTGAAGAAAAGTTTTTTTAATTGTTATTTTGTAGGTCTATCTGCTAGGAATGCAACGCAACTAAAGCGGGGCGAAATAGAGCTAAAACGGAGCAAAATAGTGAAACTACTGCAGGGTAGCACAGACAACACCAAAATGGGCACCGAAGGCTTTAAAGTCTAGAGAACGATGAGAAATGGCACCGACGGCACAACAAAATGGCGTTGATGACACCTGGGATGGTTATTTGCCAATATACATTGAATCTAGATGATTTTTGGAAGGTTTCTTGAGACATCTCTTGGAAAATTCCTCCCTACACTATAATAGAGTGATTTTATGTCAGAAAATGTATGTGTCTGAGTGGAAAAATGTAGAAAATTTTTATAGAACTTAGAATAGGATTAGAAATGTAAATTTCTATCTATTTGGAAATATTAGAGAGGAGATTTTGAGAGAATCTGTAAGGAGATGTACTAGCATTGCAATTATCAAGAGGAAAATTTGTGGGAGAGATTTTTATTTTTATTTCAAGGGGAAAAAGGTAATTATTGTGTTCTTCATTATCTTATGACTTTTTAAACACTTATATAGTAGATTTTCTATGATGAAAAGAAGTTTTCTGTTGTGTTTTCTTTGTGTATCTTTCTTACTTTCTCTTTATATTAGGAAATAGTGACATGAGAAGATTATGTCATTATTTTCTGTTTTCTTTTCTTTTGTAATGAGTAGGATTCATGTTTAAGATGTTGGGATGAATGCTAGAAGAAGTTTTGATTATAAATGTGATGGGTTTTACTCACATTCTATTACATTACAAAAAGGGCCCGTTGTAGTGTTAAAATTTATTATAATTGCATTGACCCGAGAGGGCAGTGTAATTCTCAACAAAGTGGAACTACATTCAAATTCTATGGATGGTAAAGTTCATAGGGATTGAGAGAAAATAAATAGGGATATATCGATATATCTAAATATATTATTGGGTGAAGAATTGGAGATTCTAGGGTGACAGACTAAAATACCCTATTTGGTCTCAGTGTTTAAGAGCAAAAGCAAGAGTTAGCCTTCACAGGAAGGGAAGTGGGAGCTCTAGAATGAGAGCTAGTATCCTCCCAGTCTAACCACAAATTTAGAGACTAAACCTAAAATTAGCTAACAATTCTCTATAACACTTGACTGAGGGTAGAGATTTAAAATTGCTCCTATTTGGCACATATAATATTTAATGTATCTCATTTTTTTACGTTATCTAATTCACTACATAAGAATAGTAGCTTTTAACATCTCAAAATTCTCCAAATAAATTCATCCAAAAAGGGTTGTTTTTAGAATTAATATTTTCATTTTGGAATAGTTATTAGTTGTCTTCAAAATTAGGACATACATTTACGAGTACTTGTTAGAAAAACCACTAAAATTGATCTTCCAAACTAAGGACTAATAGTAGTAGATTAGAATTTGACTAAGGATGTCTTACCTCTCTTCTTCATTGGATCGATACTGGGGTTTTTAATGAAAGCCCTATATTATTTGAAGTGATACATGCACTTGTGTAGAACCTATAGTGTGTGAACTAATTTATATATTATATATAACATTTGAATTTTGTACATTAAATACTTAATATAAATTGGGTCAAGTTTTTTGCCATATTTTTGAAAGCTAAATTTCTGCGTAACTTCGAGTTGGGTCAAGTTTTTGACGCCATCTCAAGGGAATTAAATTAACATAAAACTCTTAGAAAAACAACACACACCAGGGGCGCATCAAGTTATTAGTGTTGTTTCTAGGGAAGCTTCGATAAGAACATTTGGAGAATTTTAGTTAAACATACATGGCTTATATTTGGAATTTATAGTATTTTTATATAGTGTGTTTAGTTATTGTGTTTTTATTTTATATAAAATTTGAAATACTAAAAATATTTTTGATATCTTTCCTATTAGTTACGTCTTTAAATTTGTATGTGTAGTTCAGGAGCTGCACACCTTGGATTTTACAACTCTGACTTAGAGAGAACTTTTAGGAAGATTATGAATAAGAAAAACTCCATGAATTTAATGTAGAAATGATGGATCAACGATAGAATGAATATTCAGATTTGTACTATAATGCTAGTAGCTTTGAAAGAGTAAATCGAAAGAGACTGGCAAATTTTCAAGAAGATATTCTTTCAATTTTAATTTCTCAGGTTGCAGATATTAAAAGGAAGTTAGTTCATTATATAGAAAGATATCCTCAAGGAACCCCCATTATTGAGGAAAATTCATTTGCATAAAGAATTGAAACTGGACATGAGATACATAATTCTTATTCTGATTATTACAATTCAGATTGGGAAAATCATTTGAATTTTAACAGAACAATAATTTTGGAGGAGAAGACCAATTTTGGGAAGATAATCAATTTAACCAGACATGTATTTGGAATAATCATGGCTGTTATAATACTGAACTTTCTTTCCCTCATAAATTTAACTTCAAACCCCAGAATGAGGAAAAGGCTTATTAGAAAAGGTTGTCATTCAAATGGAGAGTGAGTTGGAGTGTCAAACCACCGCAATAAGGAATATGGAAAACCCATTGAGGCAGATAATTAACTTAATTAATAATCATGCTCGATTTAACTCCAACCCACAGAATGAGGAGAAGGAATTAATGCTAGAATATTTTGTGATTCAAATGACAAGTGAGTTGTAAAATTAAGAGGACGCACTAAGGAATATAGAAAACCAACTGGGGCAAATTATTAATGCAATTAACAACTACCCCCCAGAGATTTTACCTAGTGACCCTGAGATAAACCCTAAAGAGCTGAATGATGAGAAATATAAAGTTATCGAAATAATATTTAGAAGAGAATTTGAGGATATGTTTCAAAAGAACTTTGAGTTGAGAAATGAGGATAAGAAGATTGAAAGACAAATAGAAAAAATCACTACGGAATTAGGAAAACTTATTTCCTCAACTAAGATAAATATAGAAAGACCACCTCTACTATTCACTTAGTACTAAGGAGAAGAATTGAAAGATAGTGCTGAACAAAAGAGTAACTAAGAAGAATTCAATCCAAAATTTGAATTATCTAGAGGTATGTCAGTACTATTTTAGATTTGGAGTTGCCCGTTGGAAGATCTTGGTCACTGGAATCGAAATCTCATCGCCTACTTCGGAAGGACATTTTAATATACATATATATATAAGTTTTAGCAAAAAAAATGAAATCAAACTGACCCCATGCTTTTCATATTTTAAATGAAAGAACACTATTCTTCAAACCATGCATCTATCTCAAAGGATGAACACAAGACTCGAGGATGAGGATCTATCAAATAAACTAAGAAATATATGACATCCGTTTGGTCTGCGAAACCATTTTATTTGCCGACAAGTTCCCCTATTTAACATGAAGAAGAAAATAGGGTTTATAAGCTTCGTATAAGGGCAAACCATTATAGTTAATTCCATATTAGTTAACCGAAGTCACCCAAGAAAACTCTTTATAAAAATTAGGAAATATTATCTTCAAAGTCGTCAAAAAATAGGACTTTTCAATGAAATTGGACAAAGAGGTGTGAAATGGGAATGACTCAAATTAAAATATTTTGTTTTTAGTAATCCAAAGGAGGAAGAGCTAGGGGTTGTCATAGATCCAAAAGAGAACCTCGGTGACTTCCCAGTCTATCCTATTGTTTGGCTTCAATTTTGAGGAGAAATTTATTTGAGTGTTTCATCCTGCCAATTTTTTTAGTTTAGAGCTTACATTTGGGTGAAAATAACCTGAAAGATGTGAGAGTTTAGGTCGTGGCGGACGACAACCTCAGAATCCTAAGACGAGTTAGGGCTTATATTGTATAATTGAGCTCTACAACAGAGTTGTACAAAGGCCTAAAGATAGGGTGAGGATTTATGTTGCATAAGCAAACAACCTTGCAGTCCTATGGCTTTTGTTGTTTAATTCTAAGGAAGGAATGGTTTAATAGGGGAAGACAGGTTTTGCTTGAAGATGGTCATGTTGCCCATAGTGCGAGGTCCAAGCTCCTCGTCATGACGAATTTAAGTTTTCTAATGTGTCATGTTATAATGTCAAATCAGATGGCCTTATGGTTAAGGTCATTAAAATATTATGGGGAATATTAAAGTTGATTAGAGCGACACCGGTTATGATCCTACGGTTCCCTCATTTCGGCACCGCTATTTTATTTTGGTTTCACTTAGTCCAAATGAATTTACTAAACTCAAATTAATGAATTTTGTACTTTCATTTAGATAGTGGGAAGTCTCGTAAGAAACCATATGTTACCTCCTCCAAGGGATTCCCAATCATCCGATACAGACATCTTAATTTAGTTTCAGTTATGTTTTAGAGGTTTGTGATTAAATTTTGAGTTATCTTATATTTTGAATGTTGTGGGGCTGAATTTTATCTTGGTTGATTTTAGTTTTAGTTTTATTTTTGGTTTTTAGGCTATCCTATCAGTTTTGGTTTTCATGCAGGGTGGTATCATTGTTTAACATGCAAGTTTTGTAAGCATAAAAGTACAGTGTGGAAAGTATAAAAAAAGACGGTACTGTAAACTGTAAAAGCGTACCTGATGAGTTTTCTCATTCCACCACCTGCAACTCAAAATGCATGTTAGGGCATTTTATGTAAAACAAAAAAATAAAGTTCTTGAGATCTACTAAAATCCAAAATCATATCTTGGTGAGCACATATTAAGTTAACTAAGTATGATTTCATTAAGCAAAACATATTATGCTTAGTAGACTTCCAAGGTATCCAAAAGGTCAGGAGAAAGAAGCAGGTCTATTCTTCCCTCTCAACGCCTGGTGCAAAGTCTCGGCTCATTTAAACTTATTATGTCACTTAGTAACTCACCCTATAAATACCTCTAATGCTCATTGAACATTTATGTTTCCATTATCCCTAAGAGTAGGGGAATCATCACTTGTAATTTAATTTGAGAATTATGTAGGTGAAGACCCTTAAAGGGGCAAGTTAGTGTTATTGAGACACTTAGCCAATTTTAGTTTTAATTTGGACTTGTAGTGTTTTAAAGGTGTTTAATTTCTAGTTACATTCATTTTTCTAATTATCATGTAATCAAATTTAATTTAGCTTAAGTCACTACTAAGCCCTTAAGATCATTTGAACAATAAATGGGGGTATTAAATCAATGATTTATTCACACCCAAAACCATACCCCTAAGTCTAGAATCATTTAATTTGGCAGACTTCCAAATTTTAATAATCTATGAAATTTTAAATTTATCTTTTAATTGAAATGAGTGAGATTGGTTTCTACCAATTAATCCCTTGTGTTTCAATCATCCAAATATGTTAATTAAGATTAAAAGTTGCCCATTTCCCTTTCTTGAATTAAGCCCAAGTGTTAATTAAGGCCAAATTTCCAAAATTACACTTTTGCCCCTAAGACTCTATCACTTCATTATCCATCAAATTTAATTCAAATGACTTTGGAATTCTCATCTTACCTTACTCATGGGTTAATTAAGACATCAAAGGAGAAAATGTGATTTTGCAAATTTAATTTAATTTATATAATTATTGATATGCAAAAAAAGGATTTTTCAAAGAAAATTCAACAACTTGACTAAGGAAAATCCTAATAATTTGAAATTTTTATTGAAGGTAGGCTTGGATGAGAGAAACACTTGGGCCAAATTTCATGATTTTTTGAGTTTTATTTGAATTACTAGATGTTTTTTAATTTCGGGAGTATTAATTAATTATAAAATATTTTCAATATGGAAAATTAAGTTTTGTATTTTTATTAAATCCACCTAAGGTCAGGAAAAATAGAGAAACAAATTTTATATTTTTTTTATTTTTTTTTGAATTGTTTAAATTATTTAAGTGAAAAATTAAGAAAAATTCATTTTTAGCCTTTATAAAATTATTTTAAGCTTTAAAATTCAATATCTTTACTTAGAAAATTACAAAAAACTTTAATATTTTAAATAATTTCCAATTGCTCCTATATGCTTAGAAAATAATTTAGAATATTTCCATGAATTTTATTAATTTTGTGATTTTTATTATTTTTTAAATTATTTAAATATTTAAACATAAGCTTAAAAATGAAATTTTTATTTTAATTGCAATTTTATTTTTAAAAAAATTTCCTGATCATAGAGATCTCCCAAAACAAATTTTTATAATTTTTTTAGTAATATTTTAATAATTAAAAATTATTTTAGTGTCAAAAATGTCATTTAACTTAGAAAATCAAGTTAAGTTATAAAATAAGCTTTAAATGTTTGTAAATTTTTATGGGGAGTTCTCTAAACTTTAGATTACAGTGGAGATTTAAAATCCAGTCATTTAGATGTTTATTTTTCCCAAATCAAATTTCTTTATGTTTTTGGATTTTGTGAGAGTTAAGTGTGTTCTTAATGACTTGGCCCATGAAAAGTTTTCCAAAGGGTTCTCTAATCACAATAAACATTCCAAAATTTCTTTGAATTTTTTGAAGTAACATGCTAATTATAATGATTAATTTATTCATAGTAATAAACATAGACTTGAAAAATATGGATCTCTGTCTAGAGGTCTTCTCCGACCTTGGAAAAATCAGAGAATATCCCCTATGACAGAGGCAACAACATGGCAAAATATCAAGCCATGGTGAAATGTGTACATGCAGAGAGAGTTAAAAGATTGAAGGCCCTGTTTAATTAATTAAAAATAAACTATGCAAACCACAAAGTACTTGGTTTAATGTCGTCAGCCCGACATACTCTTATTTAGTTGGGTTGACTTAACATTAAAACCTCTTTAAATTGTGGTATGTGTCATTCATAATAATATTTCAATCGATGCCCATTAAACTTAATGATCTTTTTGGTTTTAGGATCTTTAATAACAACAGTTCCATAATGATAGACTTTAATCACCTTAAATGGACCTAACCATCTGAATTTTTGTTTTCCTGAAAATAACCTCAATCTTGTATTATATAATTAAACTTCTTGTCTAGATTCAAATTTCTCCATATTTTTATTTTCTCTTTATAGATTTTTGCATTATCATACGCTTTATTTCTAATCTCCTCAAATTCATTGAGTTGCAATAGTCTTTTCTTGCAAGCATCTTTTAGATTAAAATTAAATTTCTCAACACCCCAAAATGCTTTATGCTCCAATTTTACTAGTAAGTGACATGCTTTTTCAAAATTAAGTCTATATGGGGACATTCCTATAGGAGTCTTATAAGGGATACACCTAAAAAAAGTGCAATTTTTCATATGCTTTTAATGCTTACATTTAGTTATTTTCCATAATATTGCACTTTAAAGGAAGTTATTTTGTATATTTTTTATTTCAGGTACAGAAAATGGAGTTTGGAGAAAAAGAAGCAAAAAATGATACAATTTGGAGCAATAACGAGCAACAAAAAAATTTTGTCCTGATACATTTTGATATGTCTTTCTATGCTTAATCTCTTTTACACTTCTCACACATTTTTGAATGAAATTACAATTTAAAGAAATGTTTTTTTATGCTTATTTTGCAGGTCTATTTGTTAGGAACGCAACACAGCTGAAACTCGGCGAAACGGAGCTAAAATGGAGCTAAACGAAGCAAAATGGTGGAACTGGTCAGGGTGGGCGCCAACAACACCAGAGTTGGCATCGGCAGCGCTGAAGTGCAGAAAAATGATTATAAAACAACATTGACAGTTGCCAAAATGCCACTAACAGCACCCAGGATAGTCATGGATCAATTTTCGGTGATTTTTGTTGTTCTAGAAGGCTCCCAAGTGATTCAAACACCCCATGAAGCAATTCAATGAATCTAGGAACTTGGATAAGGCTCTTAAATGAAGAGACATGTATTTTGGATGAATAGATTTGTCTCTGGGAAAAAAGAGAAAATTTGTGTCTCTTTAAAAAAGAGAGCTTCGTACCTTTCTTATGCATGTGTGTGTGTGTGTGTGAGGGTGTGTGTGAGTGAGAAAATGTGGAGAATGTTTAGTGATCTTAGAATAGAAGTAATAGAATAGAAGTAATTTAGTGATCTTAGAATAGAAGTAAAAATGTAGATTTCTACCTTTTAGGAGAGATTGGTGAGGGGATTTTGAGAGAATTTTGAAGGGAATGTTCTAACATTGCATGGATTTGCGGGGGACTTTGTTGGAGAGATTTTCATCTTTCTTTCAAGGGGAAAAAACTAAGTATTGTGTTCTTCATTAACTTATGATTTTGTAAAAACTTATCTATTTGATTTTCTTTGACGTAATGAAGTATTTTTTTGTGTTTTCTTCGTGCTTTGTGAAGTGTTTCTCTTACTCTATCTTCTTCTTAGGAAATAATGGCATGAGAGAATTATACCATTATTTTCATTTTACTTTTCTTTTACAATGAGTAGGATTCATGTTTTGGATTTTGGGATGCATGCTTGAAGAAGTTTTAATTATAAATGTAATGGTTTTTACTTGCACTTAATTTACATTACAATAAAGACATGTTGCAGTGTTAAAATTCATTGTAATTGCATTAAGAGCCAAGAGGGCGGTGTAATTCTCAACAAAGTGGAACCATATTCAAATTCTATGGATGGTGAAGTTCATGGGTGTTGGATGCAAATAAATAGACAAATATACTTTGATGTGCATAGAATTGGGAATTTTAGTCTTTAGGGTGACAGACTAAAATCCCCAATTCGGTCTTAGTGTGTAAATAACTAAAGCGAGAGTTAGCCTTCAGAGGAATGGAAGTGGGAGCTCTAGAGTGGGAGCCAGTATCCTCCTAACCTAGCCACAGATTTAGGGACTAAACTTGAGATTAGCCAATGATTTTCTATAATGCTGAATTAGGGTAGAGAATTAAAATTGCTCCTATTTGGTACATAGAATATTTAATGTATCTCATTCCTTTACATTATCCAATTCACAATATAAGAATAGTAGTTTTTAACATCTTAAAGTTCTCCAAACCAACTCATCCAAAAAGTGTTATCTTTAGAATTAATATTTACAGTTAGGAATAGTTACTATCCTAATATTTAAAATTCACATTTAGGAGTAGTTGCTACATAAAACACTATTTTAATCGACATTCTAATCTAAGGTCTGATAGTAGTATATTGGAATTTGACTAAGGACATCTTTCCTCCCTTCCTCGTGGGATTGATAATCGGGGCTTAATCAGAAAGTCCTATATTACTTCAATGATAAGTATACTTGCGTTTATATCATCGTGACTATATAGAATATAAAAAATTAAGCATACTAAAAAGTGACATCAGTTTTTTGGCGTCGTTGCCGGGAAGCTTCGGTAAGAATTTTTGGAGAATTTTAATTAAAGTAATTAGACTTAGACTAGGAAAACTGTAGTGTCGTAAAAACTATTTTTGTGTGAAAAGTTTTTTTTTTGTATGAAAAAGTATTATGAAAAAATTGTTTGTGTCAAAAACAAGGTGTTTGTGAAAATATTTTGTTGTGTTTAATGCATTTTTTATTTTATTTGTTTAATTGTTTATGTTTTTTTTTATTTAGTTGCGTATGCGAAATAAAGGATCTGGAGGACTTGTGCCTTATAATCCTATGTTATAAAAAAGAAAAAAAATAAAAAAATATAAAGAACTTGAAGAACCAGAAATTAAAATGGAAAACATTCAAAATAATAACTTGGAAAATCATCATAAATCCTTAATCATAAATCTTAAAGGGATTATATAAACCCTACGACAGATGAAATTCACTCAAGTATACAAACCCCTGTTGTAGAAGCTGACTCATTTCAAATAAATCCAGATATTAACCAACTGGTGCAGAACAATCAATTTGGGGGAACTCCTTCGGAAGATCCCTATTTACACTTATACAATTTTCTAGAACTTTGTGCTACATTTCATTATAACGGCATGTCAGACGATGTTGTTATTAAGGCTTTTTCCTTTCTCACTAAGGGATAAGGCTAAAATGTAGTTATACTCATTAGCCCTTGGTTCTATTAAAAATTGGGAAGAGTTAACTCAAGCATTCCTAATTAAGTATTTGACACCTTCAAGGACTACTAAACTTAGAAACGATATTATCTCATTTTGTCAGTATGAAGGGGAATCAATATCTGAAGCATGGGAAATATTTAAGGAATTCCTAAGAAAGTGTTCACACCATACTCTGCCCAATTGATTAATAGTTTATAATTGACGCTGTCATTCGTGGATCATTAATGTCAGAATCATTTGATGAAGCATATGTGTTAATTGAATAAATGGCTACAAATGAATTTCAATGGCCCTCTACAAGGGCAAATCCTAAGAATATAGCAAGTGTTCATGATACGAATGCAATTGCAATTCTTGCATCTCAGGTTGTTGTAATATCAAGAAAGTTAGACCAATTTGGAATGAACTAGCCTCAATTCACTCCAGTAAGTGAGGAAAGTTCATTAGGGCATATGATTGTTCTAACTTATCATATGAGACTTTAAATATCATAAATAACTTATATTCTAACTTTTACAACCCAGGTTTGAAGAACCATCCTAATTTTAACTGGTATCACACTACTTGGGGTGGAAACCAACCATGGGAAAAGAATCACGCAAATCATAATGGAAGTTAGAATAATCAGAGGAACATAAATTATAGACCTTCATCTTCATCGTACTCTAATAATCAACAATTTAAGGATCATAAGTTGTCTATAGAATAAGTGTTATTGCATATTGGAAACCAGTTGCAAAGTCAAAATGTTGTGATTAGAACATACATAATCAACTTGGACAAATTGCTAATTGACTTTGCAATAGACGCTAAGGAACACTTCCTAGCAACACTGAGATCAATCCTAAAGAGAAAAATGATGAACAAATAGAAGATGTCCAATTAAGAAGTGGAAGAGAGATAGAGGATGTGGTTAGAAAAGAGAAAGGAGTTGTGAGAGAAACAAAGAAAGATAAAAGACCCAAAGAACATGTTTCTAAGGATCTGGAAAAATCAATATCTCCAACTAAGATCAATTTAGGGCCCATTTTTGGAGGGAATTTTTTGCGCGGCGTGGCGTCCCCCTGGAAATCTCCACCCTTTGGGGCGAAGGTTTGAAATCGGCGACCCCAACGCGCAGCTGAACGTGGGTCACCGAATCCCTCCCTTGGTTCAAGCTTTTCCTTTTTTACTTTTACGCACATGCACTTCTCCCCCCGACCTTATTCACCCCTACTTCACAGCTTCACAATTTATGTTCCTTCTCTTTCTCGCCGATCTATGACTTCCCTAAGCGTGGAGAAGCTGCGGCTGCCCTTAAAGAGACTCTTTGCCCCATCTCCTCTTCTAGCTTCTTCGTAGCCGTTTGAATCAAAATGAGAGTTTCGGTGACCAATTCCTTCTTTCCAATCCTCGATGTACCAGTCTTTCCCTTACAAAGCTATCCCGCAACTGGCAGTAAAGCCGGTTGCTAGGAGTCAAACTGATGGTGGTGTGGTAAGCCAGGAAGAATTTCTAGAGGGCTTCATCTTCGGCACGACGATGTTGGCTTACCTGGTCAAAGGCATGGCACTCAAGGGGTTGCGGGCCAAGTATGTGGGAAGCCTTCATCTAGATTCTAGATAATCCCTACCCTCCATTTTAATTTTAATTTTTTTTTATTTTTTGTTACCCATCTTCTCTGATCCTCATATTTCTCATTTCTAATGGAGGAGTAATAATTCTACATTATCCATATTGTTACACTATCCATTTTTGTGGTAAGTAGGTAAGATAAAGAATGATTCTACTGTTGTAGTTGTTATAGACGAGTACCACTGATACAGAGTGTTTGTTCTTTTAGCTTAGCCCAAATTTTTTTGCTTGCGTCTGTTTGGTAAATGTTGTCCTTGTAAATGTAGATGATAAGATTTGTGATTTTCCAAAATCTCTGGTGTTGTTTCCAATTAGAGTTGTAGATTATGGAAATCTGATGTCATGTTTTGTGATGCAAGATGATGTAAATATAATGAAAAATCTGAACTTTGACGCATATAAGTTCTCAGTTTAATGGTTTTGGATCTTTCCAAGTAATTATTGCTCCACCTTTTGTATTTTTAGCAGATCAAAAAGAATTTATTCAGAATTATGTTTTTTAATGCCAGCATTTTGTGCCAATATGTTCTTCATTCATGGGTGTTAAAAAGAGAAGCCAAATATTTTTATGGATGGTAAGACTTTGCTCAGAATGTTTGAAAATTCTATAATAGTCAAAGAATGGTTCCAAACAAAAATTAGGCTAAGCTCACTTGACTGATGAGATTTATGGTTCTTAAAATATTCAATTAACCCTCCAATAGTTACGTTATTATCTCACTTTCATACTCTTATTTTGTGTGTTTTTAGGACATTGTAGATATGCAACAAGATTTTTTATTTTAGTCGTGTTTTTAGTGCATTTGTTATTTAGGACATTGTAGAGATGCCACGAGATTTTTGATTTTAGAGAATTGGAAGGGAATGCTGGATGATCACTATTTTAAATGGAGATTCATCAAGGCACTGTGATATTGTTTAATTGTTGATACTTTTTGGTTTATGGATATATAAGCTATTATTCACCAACCTATTTGCATAAAATTTTGTAAAAGTTTGTGTTGCAACTCCCTCTGTGGACATTCAAGTATTGTTTACCATCCTATTTGCATAATATTTTATATAATTTAGTTATATTTGTATTCATAACAAAATCAACAAGGCATACAATCTAATGCACATGTTACTAAACTTTGTTGAAATCATGGTTTATGTGTTTTATAGAGCTTAATAGGTACTTTGAGGCTTTCATATTTTTAAAAGCTTGGCATATCAATGTTTAATTAATGCTTCTAAGCTTCTCAATTTGTTGCATCTATATAATTATTCTAAGCAAGTAATCTTATTCTGGTCCATGTAAGAGCTAATTTTGTACTCATTTTTCATGTTTATAGACTAGGCTCTTTGAAGAGATGGCCTGTCTAATATTTTGTTATTCCTTTGTTCACTAGAGGGCTTATTAAAAGCATGCTAAGGAAAAGCCCTTAACATAGGCCAAGTGTAAGTACTTGTGTTGTTACTTTATAGCATGCTTTAAAGTATAAATATTTTTTTCTTACTTGTGTGAAATACAATTTTCGACGCTGCAGAACTACTCAAACATCCTCATCTTCAAGCTTATGTGCTTCAAGTACATTTGAAAACTAGCCCAAACCGCAACCCTCTTCGCATGTGTCACACTAAAAGCAATCTCATAAAGAAAACTAGATTTGCTGATGATGAAGATGATTTTGTTTCCAAGAAAAAAGATAAAAGACAATCTTATGGCAATGAAAGGATTGTGAAGCCAAACCAAGCCACGGCTGGGCCGGATTCCATAAACTTAACAAAAAGTATTATAGATCATGCAGACTATTTGGAACAAAAGATTAAGGACTACTCAGTTGGCAACAGTCATATGGGCCAGTTGCGTTGTGGTAGAACAAACAACAATAAGCTAAGTATTTCTATGACGCTTAAGTATACTCCAGGCAAAAGTTTTATTACTCCTAGAAAGCAAGAGGAACCAACAAAAACCATACACAGTGTATTAAACCAAGAAATGTTCACTTTTGTTTCCTTCTTAGAAAAATCTAGAACAAAGTCATTCAGTTTGCTTCATATCAGTGCAAATGATAAAAAGTTTTACCTTTTTCACGTTTAAATTTCCCACATTCTGTTAGATAATTGGCATCTAGCTGTTCCAATTATCTTATTTTAGGAAAGGAACATTTAAATATGTATGTATGTATATAAATGGTGCAACACATGCATATTAGATATGCAAATACATAAGAATTTGGTTGTATGTATGTAAATCATCATTTTTTTGGTGCAGCATATGCTTATTGTCTGGATAGATGAGTCTTAAAATGCCCATTTCACCAAATAGTGCTATTTTTTTTCCTGTTTTGAAGGGATCCAAGGGATCAATTTATGATAATTTGTATTGCTTATGTTGTTGCTCCTTTTGATTAATGGTGTTCTATTGTTTTGCTTTTTTCTTCTTTGCTTTACTTTTTTGCAATTAGGAAAATATGAGCTCAAGGAATTCCAGGACATCCCGATGATTGCTCTGACACTATGGCCTCCAAACTTCTTT
The DNA here is from genome assembly GCF_001263595.1 of Phalaenopsis equestris. Classification (NCBI taxonomy): domain Eukaryota; kingdom Viridiplantae; phylum Streptophyta; class Magnoliopsida; order Asparagales; family Orchidaceae; genus Phalaenopsis; species Phalaenopsis equestris. Next base: position 275,684 of record NW_018165334.1, read on the forward strand.
GCTGACGTAACGACGACCACACAGAAAAGGGAGAAAGTTTCGTAGCTGCCCACGGAGCATCACAACATAGTGTCGCTTCTTCAGTTGAGCAGAAAACTATGCGAATTCCCCTGACGACAATGAGTGGGAGTGGAGAACATCGCTTGAGGAAAGTCTAGCATGGGAGTTACACCGTCAGAATGTTAAAAATAATATAATCATCTTGATACTCACTGTGACGTGAGCTGATTATTTATAATTCTATATTATTTTTATTTGAACTTTTTTCTTAAAAGCATCAAATTTATGGCTTATGGAATTAGCTAAAAATTGTAGAAGTCTATTTTTTATATTTTTAACTTGTAAAGTGAATTTCTGCTTCAGTTTTATTATATATAAGACTGTCATTATTCTGTTCCAAACAGTTTAACTAAGCATGGGCATAATTGTCATTTTTTAAGAAACACCTGCCCCACAGCTGTTTTCACACAACTGTAATAAACAACAAGCCAGCTTCCCCGCAGCAGCTTCTTGAGGCACACAGCTGCAGCTGAAAAGCTGGAAAGCTGTAGATGCGCCAAAAAAAGCCTTAGAAAGACCACCACCTCCATTTACTCAAAGATTTAGACAACATGAGTTTGATAAATAATTTTCGAAGTTCATGGACGCACTTAAGAAATTAACGATAAATACTCCTTTCACCGAAGCATTGGAAAAAATGCACAGTTATGCAAAATTTATGAAGAAGATATTAAAAAAGAGAAGGAAATTTGGGGAGTATGAGACAGTTTCACTAAGTGAGGAGTGCAACGCTATATTTCAGAAAAAGCATATTGAGAAACTTAAAGATCCTTCTACCATAAAAATTCCTTGTGTATTTGGAGGAAGATTATGTAGAAATGCTTTTTGTGATTTAGGATAGAGCATTAATTTGATGCCTCTATCTATATTTAAACGGTTAGGTTTAGCAGATATTTCTCCCACTACTATAACCCTTCAGTTAGCTGATCAATCTATCATTTATCTAAAAGGGGTTATAGAAGACGTGCTTATTAAAGTGGATAAATTTATCTTTCCTATGGACTTTATTTATTAGATATGGAGGAAGATAAAAGAATATCCCATTATTTTGGGGATACCTTTTCTTGTTACTAGACAAGCTATGATAGATGTGCAAAAAGTAAATTTAACTATGAATACTAATGACCATGAAACCATTTTTTATGTTTTAAAGGCTATGAAATATCCAACTGAGAGAAAAGATGATGATTATTTTTTGATGGATGAAATTGATTATCTAAGTAAAAATCACTTCCAAACAGTTTTAAGAGTAAGTTAACAGGTGAGATCGAAATGGACTTTCATGATGAGTCTAAAATGTTGTTTAAAAAAGACTGTATGCATGTTCAGGAGACATGTGAAATGATGGAAGTTACCAAAAATAGTAAACCTTTAATACCGTCTGTTGAAAAATTTCATGAATTTATAATGAATATACTCCATTTAATTTTAAAACGTACATATATAGAGAATTCCTCTACACGACCAGTCTTTAGATCTTCATATTCGACTCAATCACAAGATGAACTTGAATTGAATGATAAAATCAGTAAATGATCTCCTATGAAAGAGTTATTGAAAGTCACTGAATGGCATATTCAGTGGTATACAGACAAAATGAAAGAGATTCTGACGTTAGGGCAGATTATTATTGCAATTAAAAATTACCCCCCAAAGATTTTACCTAGTGGCCCTGAGATAAATTCAAAAGAAATGAATGATGAGCAATTTAAACTTATTGAATTAATATTTAGAAGAGAATTTGAGGATATGTTTCAAAAGAACTTTGAGTTGTGAGATGAGGATAAGGATATTGAAAGACCAATGGAAGAAATTCCTGAAGAATTAGAAGATGACTTGAAAGACAAGAGTAACCTAGAAGAATTTGATCCAGAATCTGAATTATCTAGAGAGAATCTAATCCAAAATTTGGGAGATCATGAAGTAGCTTATAAAGATCGATTTCTTATAAAATTTAAGAAAGATATTAATGTAATAATTGAGAAAATTACTAGAAAAATATTGGATCTAAAAAGAAATATGAGGAACAAGGATATGAATCAACCTGAAAAGGAAGAACTGAAAGAAAAATTGAAATTTGAGGACTCTATAGGAATCCCTAGATCTGGAAAATATTGGGAAATTGATCAAGGATTACTAAATTGGAATTTTGATACAGTTGGATTTTGATACAGTTGGAATCATTTGACGGGCTAGCGACGTTAAACCAAGCGCTTTATGGGACCAACCCATAATTATCACTGTGGTTTGATTTAGTATGCTTAATAGTCATGATTGTTACTCTTATATTGTGTTTTCTCTAGTGTGGATTGATCAGTTTGATTGATAATTGGTAGATGTTTGGATTGTTAATGGTTTGATTGGCCTTTTATGTATCATGAGCAAGGTGATTTCTTAACTTCTTATTATGGTTAGACTTGTATAGACTTGTATGTTCTCTTGGTAGTTGGATTGATGAGTCCACTACAACTCGGGTCTAACCCTGGCTTGAGTTTTAGAAGAGACATTATGAATTTATCAGTGACAATTCCATCTCAATTTTATTACTTCCTTTATTTGACCTTATTTTCATTTCATAGGATTAGCTAACCTATTTAATGAGTAATATGTGGATGAATTTACACTATCCTTATAACTATTAGAGGTGCTTAATTTAAAGGATTAGATGATGCCTAAGATTGGTGCCTAGGAACCAATATATCAAGAATAGTTTTATCTTTGGGATTATAATCTATTAAATCATTTATAAGTACCCAATATATTTTTGTAGTGATTCCACTAGAAATTGGAAGTAAGTTAGTGAGATGTGATGAGTAAAGGAAAAATTGACCTCATTGATTATGTGTGTTTGTGTTTGTGTTACAATAATAGGACTTGAAGAACATTTTTATATTCCATTGCTGATACATGTTATGCTAGTTAGACGTTTATTTAGTTAATTTCATTTTGGCATGTTTAGTTTAGATTTACTTTCTACTACATGTTTTCTATCCTGATAAATAATTGTAGATGTTTTTGATAGACATTTGTGGTAGATATAATTTCTAAATTGTTTTTTTTTCCTACTTATATTTTCTTGCACTAAATGCTATACATGTTAAAAATCAAGTTTAGGGGTAAGAAGAAAAATAGATTTAAAATTAAGTATACTTCCTTTTAGTTTAGTATTATTGCATGCATGTTTTAGGCATGCATGTTTTTCTCTTGCAGTCATTCTATCCTGATTATGAATGTATATAAATTTGATAGGATGTTGTAGTAGATAGATTTGATAGGATGTTGTAGTAGAGGATGTTGTAGTAGATAGTAGATTCAATTACTTTTCCTTCCTACTACATATTATGGAATTAATTGTAAAATATTTAAAAATATAAGTTTGGGGGAAATGAAAATTTTTCTTTTGAAAAGAAGTAAACTAAATTTTATTTGTCCGTTATCCTTAATTAACTATATTTTTTAAAATTAATGTAACTTGAACTTGGAATTGGAGTTTAACTTTAAATAACTATATTTATGTTTGTAAATATTATGGTAAATTTAGATAAAATTTTTTAATAATAAAGATTAATTCTAAAGTTAAAGATATTTGGTATGAAAGGATAAGATTATGTTTTTTATATTTAAAGTAAAAGAAATTGTTTTTTTGAAGTATTAAGAATTTTAGAGTTTCATGTAGGAAGAAAAGAATGAAATTTTATGAAAAATCATAAACTAATATGTATGTATAAAGTGAAGAAAGGTAAGCATTTTTGACTTTAAGAAGAGGATAGTGAAGTTCAAAATTATTGAAAGACTATCCAAATATAAGAATCCTCACCTAAAAAAGCTGGAAACACTTGTTATAAGAATAATTGTCTATAGATTATATCAACTTTAAAAAAAAAAAGGGGAGAAAAATAAAAGAAAAATTGGTGAGGAGAAGCTTGAGGAGATGCTTAATCAAAAATTGACTTTACTTGAATCAACTACTTGAATCAACTTAAGATCAACTTAAGGAAAATGCTTTATTATATTTTCTAAACTTGTATTGAAGTATTAGATGCATTACTAGTAAAATTTTCATGAAGTTATTTTTTATATGAATGTTCTAAATATCCTTGATATAACAAATTGCAATTCTTCTTAAACAGAATAGAAATTCAGAAATATTAAAATTGATTACTAAGTATTCTTAGACTTAAATTTTGAATCTAAGTTTTTAAAGGTTTTTGTTAAATTTTACTATTTTATTTACTAAACTAAACTATAGATGTTTATAAGTTAATCTCTATCCAAAGTCATATTCTTATGTAGTAGAAGGGTTACTTGAGGACAAGTAACATTTAAGTTTGGGGGATTTTGATAGAACTAAAAATGTGCAATTTTTCATATACTTTTAATGCCTAAATTTGGTGATTTTCAATCATATTGCACTTTAAAGGAATGAATTTTGTATATTTTGGTTTTAGGTACAAAAAATGGAGTTTTTGAGAAAAAGAAGCAAAAAATGATGCAATTTGGAGCAAAAACGAGCAAGAAAGAAAATTTTATCCTGGCACATTTTGATATGTCTTTCTATGCTTAATCTCTTTTAAACTTCTCACACATTTTTGAATGAAATTATACTTTAAATAAAGGTTGTTTTTATGCTTATTTAGTAGGTCTATCTGTTAGAAATGCAATGCAACTGAAACAGGGCGAAACAGAGCTAAAATGGAGTCAAACAAAGCAAAATGGTGGAGCTGGGTAGGGTGGGCGCCGACAGAGCCATAGTCATTATTGACAATGCTAAAGAGCAAAAAAAACGACGAGAAAACTACCCCTGCTCCTAAAACACCGTTGACGGTGCCCGAGACGGTCATGTATCAATTTTTGGCAGTTTTCTAGAAGACTCCCAAATGATTCAAACACCCCATGAAGCAATTCAACCCATGAAGCAATTCAATGAAGCAATTCAATGAATCTAGACACTTGGAGAAGGCTCTTGAATGAAGAGACATGTATTTTGGATGAATAGATTTGTCTTTTGGAAAAAAGTAGGGAATTTGTGTCTCTTTAAAAAAGAGGGTTTGACACCTTTCATATCCATGCATGTGTATGTGTGAGGGTGTGTGTGAGTGAGAAAATGTGGAGAATGTTTAGTGATCTTAGAATAGAAGTAGAAATGTAGATTTCTACCTTTTTGGAGAGATTGGTGAGGGGATTTTAAGAGAATTTGTAAGGGAAGGTTCTAGCATTGAATGAATCAGTGGGAGACTTTGTGGGAGAGATTTTCATCTTTTTTTTAAGGGGAAAAAGCTAAGTATTGTGCTCTTCATTATCTTATGATTTTGTAAACATTTATTTAGTGGATTTACTTTTATGTAATGAAGTTTTCGTTGTGTTTTCTTCTTGCTTTGTGATGTGTTTCTCTTACTCTTTCTTCTTCTTAGGAAATACTGGCATGAGAGAATTATGCCATTAATTTCCTTTTAATTTTCTTCTAAAATGAGTAGGATTCATGTTTTAGATTTTAGGATGCATGCTTGAAGAAGTTTTAATTATAAATGTGATGGTTTTTATATGCACTTCATTTACATTACAATAAAGGCCTTTTGTAGTGTTAAAATTCATTGTAATTGCATTAAGGCCCAAGAGGGCAGTGTAATTCTCAACAAGGTTGAACCACATTCAAATTCCATGGATGGTGAAGTTCATGGGGTTTATATGCAAATAAATAGGGAAATATACTTTGATGGGCGTATAATTGGAGATTTTAGGATGTTAGACTAAAATCCCTAATTTGGTCTTAATATTTTAAGAACTAAAGCGAGAGTTAGCCTTCAGCGGAAGGGAAGTGGGAGCTCTAGAGTGGGAGCCAGTATCCTTCTAGCCTAGCCGCGGATTTAGGGACTAAACCTAAGATTAGCTAATGATTTTCTATAACACAGAATCAGGGTAGAGAATTAAAATTGCTCCAATTTGGCACATAAAATATTTAATGTACCTCATTCCTTTACGTTATCCAATTAACTACATAAGAATAATAGTTTTTAACATCTTAAAGTTCTCCAAACCAACTCATCCAAAAAGGTTCATATTTACATTTAGGAATAGTTTCTACCCTTATATTTAAAATTCACATTTAGGAGTAGTTCTAGATAAAACACTATTTTAATTCACATTCCAATCTAAGGCCTAATAATAGTAGACTGGAATTTGACTAAGGACATCTTTCCTCGCTTCCTGGTGGGATCAATAATCGGGGCTTAATCAGAAAGTCCTATATTACTTGAGCGATATGTATACTTGTGTTTATATCATTGTGACTATATAGAATATATAAAATCAAGCATATAAAAAAGTTGCATCAATAAGTAGTTCTATATGCCCATAATGCAGTGACTAATATAGCAGACCAATCTAATTTATATGGATTTACAGCTTTTTCTAAAATTCTTTTTATTTCACGATTTGATATCTCTCTAGCCCGCTAGTCTGAGGATAATAAGCAGTAGAGAATCTATGCTTAATATCATTTTTCTTAGTAAATTTTTTTATTCTCTTATTTCTAAAATGAGATCCTTCATCCGTAATAATTACTCTCGGCATTGTAAAAATATTTTTAATAAAAAATTTAGAAACACTCTGAGCATCACATCTAGGTATAGCAATAACTTCAATCCATTTGGACATATAATTAACAACAAGTAATATATATAAATTTTTAAATGAAGGCATAAATGGTCCCATGAAATCTAATCCCCACACATCAAAAATTTCAACTTCTAATGTGTAATTTAGATGCATTTCATTTCTTCTACAAATATGTCCTACTCGCTGACATCAATCCCATGCTTTAATATATTCATTAACATCTCTAAAATGAGTAGGCCAATAAAATCGAGCTTGTAAAATTTCATATTTTGTTCTATTTGTCCCAAAATGTCCTCCAAATTCATAATCATGGCATCTTTCATTTATCTATTGAGTTTCTTTATAAGACACACACCTTCTAATAATTAGATCTTTACATTATTTATATAAATATGGGTCATCCCAAAAATAGAATTTTGAATCATATATAAATTTCTTTAATTGTTGATTTTTAATATCAGGTGGTAAAATACCACTTACCATATAATTTACTATGTCGGCATACCACGGTGTATCTATTTCATCAACACTATATAATTGTTCATTAGGGAAATTATTTAAAATTTCACTTGGAAAATTAGTTAATATTTATTTTTCTTGTCTAGACAAATGATCATCTATTTGATTATCATTTCCCTTTCTATCAACTAAGATAACATCAAACTCTTCCACAAGAAGTATCCATCTAATTAATCTTGGTTTAGCATCATTCTTTTGAATCAAATATTTAATAGCAGAATGATCTGTATGCACTATACATTTAATTCCAATTAAGTAACAATAGACAATATCTAATAACTCTTTTTCAATAGTAGTGTAATTAATTTGAGCATCATTTAGAGTTTTGCTAGCATAATATATTACCTTAAAAACCTTGTTCTGTCTTTGTCCTAAAACAGCCCCAATAGCATAATCACTAGTATCTCACATTATTTCAAATGGTTTTTCCCAATTAGATGGAACTATTATAGGTGCAGTGATTAATTTTTCTTTCAATAATTTAAATGCTTTTATGTTTTCTTTATTAAAAATCAAATTTCATATCTTTTTCTACAAGTTGGCATAACGACTTGGTTATTTTTGAAAAAAAATTTATGTAACACCTGTAGAAACTAGCATGCCCTAGAAAGCTTCTTGCCCTTTTAACGGTAGTAGGAGGAGGTAATTTTTCAATAACTTTCATGCCATTTTAAGAAATTTTATGCCCAAGTACAATACCTCCTCCAAGTACAATAAAATTTTATGCCCAAGTACAATACCTCCTGTAACCATAAATTGACAATTTTCCCAATTTAGTACTAGGTTGATTCTTTCACATAATTCCAAAACCTCTTTTAAAGTTTTTAAACATAATTTAAATGAAGTTGCGAATACAGAAAAATCATCCATAAATACTTCCATTCCATGCTCAATCAAATTACTAAATATTGACATCATACATTTTTGAAATGTTACAGGTGCATTACAAAGTCCAAATGGCAATCTACGAAAAGCAAATGTTCCATAAGGGCTTGTAAATGTTGTCTTATCTTGATCATTTGGAGCAATTAGAATTTGGTGATAACAAGTATATCCATCTAAAAAGAAATAATATTTATTTCCAGCTATTCTATCCAACATTTTGGTCTAGAAAGGGTAAAGGAAAGTGATATTTCCTGGTGACCATGTTTAATTTTCTATAGTCAATACAAATTAGCCAACCAGTAACTTGTCTTATTAGAATTAATTCATTTTTCTAATTTTCTTCAACGGTCACTCCTCCTTTCTTCGGAGCACAATGAATGGGACTCACCCAAGCACAATATGAAATAGAATGTATAATTCCATCATCTAACCATTTAAAAAATTTTTTTAACAACTTTTTTCATTATTGGGTTTAATCTCCTCTGAGGATCAGCGTTAGGTTTGTATTGTTCATCTAATAGAATTCTGTTTAGAGAAATTATAGAACTATTTCCTTTAATATATACAATAGTCCATCCCAAAGCCTTTTTATATCTTTTCAAATTCTCTATTAATTTTTGTTTTCTATCAACTTTTGTTCCTGAATTTCAATTAATTCAGAAGATACAATAACAGGCAATGTGGATGACTCTCCTAAAAACACATATTTTAAATAGGCAGGTAATATTTTCAGTTCAAGTTCAAGTGCTTCAATACTTGAAGGAATAAGATTTTTATTATCATTTTCCAACAAATCTATAGTTTTAAATTTTTCCTGAAAATAATCTAAATCTACTTCTTTTATTTTGTTCTCATTTTCACCAAAGTCTTCTTACATTAATTTGTCTTGTCAGCACTACTTTTTGTTTGGGGGAATTGCCCGTAAGAAGCTGTCGGCCGCCGGAATTAAAATCCTGTTGCCTGCTTCAGAAGGACATTTTAAGATTTATGTTTAGAAAAATATGAAATCAAACTTACCCCATAAGTTTCATAGTTGGAATGAAAGAGCGTTGTCCTCAAACCTTGTATCTATCCCGAAGGATAAACACAAGACTTGAGGGTGAGACTCGAACAAATAAACTAAGAAATGTATGACGTCCGTTTGGTCTGTGAAACCGTTTTATTTACCAACAATTTCCCCTATTTAATATGTAGAATTAAATAAGGTTTATATTAAGCAAGGTTAAAAAAAAATTTCTATAAGGGCAAGCCCCTATAATTAATTACATCTTAAATATCTTAAATGACCAAATCTGACCAAATCCACCTAAGAAAACTTTTAATAAAAATCAGGAAATATTATCTTCAAGGATTTCAAAAGGATAGGACTGTTCAACGAGAACGAACAGAGAGGTGTGAAATGGGATTGGTTCGAGTCTTAGCATTTTGTCTTTGGAATCCAAAGGAGGAAGAACTAGGGGATGTCATGGATCTGAAGGAGAATCTTGGTGACTTCCCAGTCTATTTTATGGTTTGGCGTTGGTTTTGAGGAGAAGTTATTTAAGTGCTTCGTTCCACCTGCCAATTTTATTTATTAAGGCTTACATTTGTATGAAATGATCACATAAATAGCCTGAAAGATGTGAAGATTTAGGTCGTGACAAACGACAACCTCGGAATCCTAAGACAAGTTAAGGCTTATATTGCACAACATGGTTGTACAAAGGCCTAATAAAGAGTTGGGGATTTATGTTGCATAAGAAGACAACCTCGTAATCCTATGGTTTGGTTGTTTAATTTTAAGAAATGGTTTAGCTGGGGAAGACAAGTTTTGCTGTTGAAGATGGTCATGCTGCCCACCATACTAGCTCCTTGCCATAACGAGTTTAAGTTTTTTAGGGTGTCAAGTTATGATGTCAAATCAGACGGCCCTATGGTTGAGTTCTTTAAATTTTATGGGGCATATTAAAGTTGATTAGAGCAACACCGATTAGGATCCTACAGTTCCCTCATCCTGACACCACTGTTTTCTATTAGATTCACTTAGTCCAATTGAATTTACTAAACTCAATGAGTTCCATAATTTCATTTAGACCGTGAGAAGCCTTGTTAACAATCATAGGTTACCTCCTCCGAGGGATTCTCAATCATCCAATAGAGACGTCTTAATTTAGTTTTAGTTTTGATTTTGTGTGATTTTTGTGATTAGATTTTGAGTTGTTTTATATTTTGAATGTTGTGGCAGTGAATTTTATCTTGGTTGATTTTTATCTTGGTTGATTTTTTTTATCTTGGTTGATTTTTGTTTTTGTTTTGGTTTTGGTTTTGTGACTATCCTGACATTTTTAGTTTTCATGTAGAGTGACATCGTTGTTTAGCATGCAAGTTTAAATTTTGTTCATACATGCAGGTCAGTAAGCATAAAAAGTACAGTATGAAAGTACAAGAAGTATGACGTTGTAAACTGTAAAAGCGTACCTGGCCAGTCTTCTCGTTCCACAACCTGAAACTCAAAATGCATGTTCGAACATTTTCTGTAAAGCGAAAAAAGTAAGGTTTTAGTGACCTACCTAACCCTAGGTTATATCTTGATGGGTCCCTATGGGTATGATTGAGGATGATTTTTGTTAAGAAAAACATATTAGTTTAGTAGAGCTCCGAGGTATCCAACAAGTCTAGACAAAGAAGCATGCTCCCCTCTCACTACCTGGTGAAAAGGCTCGAGCTCATTTAAATTTGTAATGTTGCTTAATAATCCATCCTGTAAATACCCTTATTGCTCAGTGAACATTGATCTTTCAATTATCCCTAAGAGTAGGGTAATTATTGTTGACCTCACTTTTGGTTGAGGTCTAGAAACTTCTTTAGTAGCGTAGGTCTAGCCATAGGACTTTCCTATTGACTAGTCTTAGAAAACTAGAAAAGGTACCCTCACCATTAGAAACTCAAAACTCTTTTCTTTGATCAACTTGAAGTTCCACATATTGGTCCTAACTTCTAATACTTAGTAGGTAAGATCATTATGAGGGAACTCAAGGATAGTTCCTATAGGACTACTTGGCCTTAGGATTGACCCTAGGTGTTGATTTGGAGCTAAAGTAAACTATACCCTTACCATATCTTCACAATACCCTCACAATACCTTAGCTAAGATCAATAAATGAGAGCCCAAAATGGAGATTTCATTGATCAATGGTTCATTTAGAATGGATATTTATCCAATTCTACTTGAAATGCCCAACTTGGTCTTTTGCCCTAGACACCTCCAAATTACCTAACTGCCCTTGGGACCCAAATTTGGCCAAAATTCCCAAATTTTTGCCAAAATACCTAAAATTGATCAAAA